>NW_024421822.1:0-12762 GCF_014898765.1 Herpailurus yagouaroundi | reverse complement strand
GTTTCACCCCTAACATTCTCCAATTCTTTTTTTTTTTTTTTTTTTTTAATTTTTTTTTTTTCAACGTTTATTTATTTTTGGGACAGAGAGAGACAGAGCATGAACGGGGGAGGAGCAGAGAGAGAGGGAGACACAGAATCGGAAACAGGCTCCAGGCTCTGAGCCATCAGCCCAGAGCCTGATGCGGGGCTCGAACTCACGGACCGCGAGATCGTGACCTGGCTGAAGTCGGACGCTTAACCGACTGCGCCACCCAGGCGCCCCACATTCTCCAATTCTAAGTAAAATGAATATTCTCTGGTTACCAACTATATGTTTAAAAAAAATTTTTTTTTTGTTTTTATTTTAGTTATGAGAGAGACAGAGTCTAGCAGGGGAGGGGCAGAGAGAGAGGGAGACACAGAATCTGAAGCAGGCTCCAGGCTCTCAGCTGTCAGCACAGAGCCTGACGTGGGGCTTGAACTCACAGGCAGTGAGATCATGACCTGAGCTGAATGAAGTCGGAGGCTTAATCTACTGAGCCACCCAGTGCCCCCCAACTATATGTTTTAGGTCATAACAGTAGAAACAAGAAAGGAACATGTTTATCACAACACTCCTCTATTGCTGAAAAATTCTGTTAGGATACTGCTAGTTAAAATGCTGCTTTGCTTTTATCAAACTTCAAAGTGTACATTTATAAAAGCTTCTTATTTATAAAATCTCAAAAATAATACATACAATATTCTGTATTTTTCACATGACTTTTGGCAGTTTATGTCTGTAATAAATTATCCAATTATGTGCCTTTTGACTGTTGTTTTTTGTTTGTTTGCTGTCTACATAGAAATGAGCCCATGTTCTTTTCCCACACACTGTATCCTATAAATGATCTTAGTTTATGTTATCAAGTTTAGCTGGCTAAGATAGCATGGATTAACACCAAGGCATAATACATGAAAAATACTAATATTTATAAGCATTTATAGTCATTATAATTTTCATATTATATATCTCCACTTGACTTAATAATAGCTTTGAAAATGATATATCATTGGAAATTTTCAGAGTTTATGCAACCTGCCCTATAACACAAAACTTCTAAATGGTAATCAGATTTCACATCCTGGAAATTAACTCATCCAACAGTGAAAGCTCTCAGCTTTGTTGCTGGAAAGGCCACTGCTAGAAAAATCTAGAACTTACCAACTATGTAGCTTTGGGCAAGTGAACTTTTTTGAGCAGAGAATTCTTCATCTGACCAGATAGCATCCATTTCATAGAATCATAGTCATTGTGTCAATGTCATTGTCATAAGCTCATAAATGAAGCTAACTGGAATTTAAATAAAAACTTGAAAGAATATCATAAATGAAATAATGTGTATGAAAATGCATCATGCTACTGGGTGTTCTATGTAAATGATGAATCTCCAAATTTTACTTCTGAAACCAATACTACACTATAGGTTAACTAACTTAAATTTAAATAAAAACTTGGAAGAAAAGAAAAAGAAAAAGAAAATGCAGCACACTGTCGGGCATGTATTTCTAAAAGTGTTATCATATGGTCACCATTTATACCATCATAATCTCAAAATACACGCTTTTTAAAATTTTAACACTGTCTCAAACCAGAAAAAAAATACATTCTCTTTCATCTAGAGAACTATTCTCTATCTTTGATTCAGTCCCACAAAAAAGAGATAATGGTCTAAGTTTTTATATTTAATCTTTGCTTTATAATCTCTCTCTTTTTTTTAAACGTTTGTTTGGGGCGCCTGGGTGGCGCACTCGATTAAGCGTCCGACTTCAGCCAGGTCATGATCTCACTGTCCGTGAGTTCGAGCCCCGCGTCAGGCTCTGGGCTGATGGCTCAGAGCCTGGAGCCTGTTTCTGATTCTGTGTCTCCCTCTCTCTCTGCCCCTCCCCCGTTCATGCTCTGTCTCTCTCTGTCCCAAAAATAAATAAACGTTGAAAAAAAAATATTTTAAACGCTTGTTTGTTTGTTTGTTTGTTTATTTTTAAGAGCTGGAGCTGGGGAAGAGTAGGGAGAGAGGGAGAGAGAGAACCCCAAGCAGACTCCATGCTATCAGCACAGAACCCAACGTGGAGGTCCAACTCAAACCGTGAGATCATGACCTGAGCTGAAGCCAAGACTCAGATGCTTAACTGGCTGAGCAACTCAGATGCCGCTATAATTTGTCTTAAGCAAGCCATTAGCTTTAAAAATGCTTAACAACTTTAGTATTTAAGTGGAGATAATTGCAATTACCTGTTTCCTCCATCTCATACAGATATTCGCAAGATGAATGTACCCTATTATTTCATATCCTCAGGCAATTCTTTGTACATAGTCAGGAAGTAATGGATGCCATTTGCTACCAGGCACTCTTACTGTCAGGGTCTTTTAAGGTAGGTATTTTATGGTAAATAGTTAATTATATTCTTCATCTGGCATCCCCAGGGCCTTGTTAAATCCAGAAAACAGCTCTCTAATACCTAGCAATGGAAGAGATTGGTGAGATCACTATCTCAGTTCCTGAAAGTATATGCAACTCTGCTTTATAATAGGGCCTTCTTGTTTGTAAGTGTAAATGATATACATGTTAGGAATAGTATAACAAGCATGTATCTTCATTGAAAATAGAATTGTGTATGTCTGTGTTTGAATGTGGGTTGTTTTTTTCTTTAACTTGATTGTGTCTTTCTTTCTTTAAAATGTGGCTTTTCTGTCACCATGGTGCTGTATGATTTCACCTAAAAAGTAGGAGCTTTGGATTTCTCCTGCAGAGAAAAAGGCAATATTTGGCAGAGTTGGTTAGAAGGTTGAGCAAATGTTTCCTGTTTTGTACGATCAAAAGTAGGCAAAGGCAGATGGAAGAAGGTGGGGAAATAAACATTTATGGAGCACCCACAATGGATTGGAGCCAGTTTTCAAAAGACCCTTTCAAGTGTGATTCTGAATAATTTTTGTAAATTTTTTTGACTATATATGTCTTCATCCCATAAAAAATGGGAACTATTTTATGTCTCATCGCATTGGATACTTGTAAGAATTAAATGAGTAAAGTACTTGGAACAATGCTTGACACAGAGTAAAGATCAATAAAATATTAACCACAAAAAATTATAATAATAACTTACCTTTCTAGCAATATATGAGATAGATATTATTTACCCCTATTTTCCAGAAAAGGGAACTGAGGGTTGGAGATGTTATGAGAAATTCCCAAAGTCAAACAACATGTACATAACGAAGTGAAGGATCATAACCCCAGGCAGTATTTCTCTGACATCAGCCCTGGTAACATTTTTCTAGATGTATCTCCTTAGGCAAGGAAAATAAATGCAAAAATAAACTATTGGGACAACATCAAAATAAAAAGTGCTCAATAAAGGAAACCATCAAGAAAACAAAAAGGCAACCTATGGAATGGGAGAAGATATTTGCAAATGATATATTCAATAAGGGGTTAATATCCAAAATATATAAAGAATTTATACAACTTAATACTTAAAAAACAAGCCAACTGATTAAAAAATGGGCAGAGGACCTGAATGCTTTTCCCAGGAGGACATACAGATGGCCAACAGACACATAAAAGGATACTCAACCTCACTAATCATCAAGGAAATGCAAATCAAAACCACAAGAGCTATTACTTCACACCAATTAGAATGGCTAAAGCCAAAATGACAAGAAACAACAAGTGTTGGTGAGGATGTGGAGAAAAAAAGAACCTTGTGCACTGCTGGTGCATCCATTATGGAAAACCATATGGAGTTTCCTCAAAAAATTAAAAATGATCCAATAATTCCACTACTGAGTCTTTTACCAAAGAAAATGAAAACACTAGTTTGAAAAGACATATGCTTATCCCCTCCTATGTTTATTGCAACATTATTTACAACAGCCAAGATATGGAAGCAATCTGTGTCCATCAATAGAAAATGGAATATTTCTAAGCCATGAATAAGGATGAGATTGTGCCATTTGAGACAATATGGATGGACCATACAGTGTTCTATGCTAAGTGAAATATGTCAGAGAAAGACAAATATCATATGATTATACTCAAAAGTGGAATCTAAAATAAAAAAGAAGAAACAACAAAAAGCAGAATCAGATCTATAAGTACAGAGAACAAACTGATGGTTGCCAGAGGGGAGAGAGATGCAGGGTTGGGCAAAACGGTGAAGGGGAGGTGAAGATAGAGGCTTCTAGTTATGGAATGAATATATCATGGGAGTAAAAGGCATGGCATAAAGAAAACAGGCAATGACATTTTAATAGAGATGTGATGGGACAAATGGCAGCTACACATGGTGAACATAGCATAATGTGCAAGTGTGTCAAATCACTGAGTTGTACACCTGTGTATAAATTAATATAACACTGTGTGTCATCTATACTCAATAATACACAGATTTATGGATTTTGGACACCATCCTGTTCCTTCTTTGTTTTTTGTTTTTTTTTTTTGTTTTTTTTTCAGTTGAATAATTGTCTTTAATTTAATATGAAAACATTTAAGGATTTTTAAATAACTTTTTTTTTTTTAATTTTTTTTCAACGTTTTTTATTTATTTTTGGGACAGAGAGAGACAGAGCATGAACGGGGGAGGGGCAGAGAGAGAGGGAGACACAGAATCAGAAACAAGCTCCAGGCCCTGAGCCATCAGCCCAGAGCCCGATGCGGGGCTCGAACTCACGGACTGCGAGATCGTGACCTGGCTGAAGTCGGACGCTTAACCGACTGCGCCACCCAGGCGCCCCTGCTTTTTAAATGTTTATTTATTTTGAGAGAGAGAGAGAGAGAGAGAGAGAGGGAGAGAGAGAGTGGGGGAGGGGCATAGATAGAGAGGGAGAGAGAGAATTTTAAGCAGGCTCCATGCTGTCAGCACAGAGCCCAATATGGTGTTCAGTCTCACAAACCAAGAGATCATTACCTGAGCTGAAATCAAGAGTTGGTTGCTTAACCAACTGAGCCACTCAGGCACCCCAAAAACATTTAAGGCTTTGAATTTGTCACTGGTCAGTTTTGGCCAAATCCAAGAGGCTCAAATATTTCCAATTTTCATTATTTACTAAGTAATTTGTATTTAATTATATGATTACTAACCCAATAGATTATTATAAAGAAAATGTATTTGATTCGGCTTTAATTTGCAAATTTAACTTGCCTCATTCTACAATTTTTAATTAGATTCTCTATGTTAATTTGCTGGTTTACAGAATTCAAACATCATAAATTTTATATTTTACATTTGATTGTGATCAAAATGATCAAAATGATCATTTTGTGGCAAGTTGTATTATCTATTGGTAGTATAAGATATATCTATTGGTATATCTATTAGTGTCCATATGTAGTGTATGTATGTGTATGTATAAATCTGTATATATATGTAAATGTGTATATTTATATATGCATATATACAAATGTATTCAATGTCAATATATTTTTGAATCTTCAAAATATTTTAATATCTCTCAGATAGATTAATGTTGTGTAAGATTTACCTCTGCATATCTATTTCTATCAATTTCTCTCAAAACTTTTAACATACACAGTAAATGAGTTTTTCTTCTTACTCTGAAAGTATGCTCTCTGAACTATAAAACTGTGATTGTGTTCATTATGGAATATAATATTTATTAACATAGATTTAGCTAACTCTTGATCTTTTTTGTTTTGAATCTATCTTATTAGACAATAACACTACTTTTTCTTAGCCTATATTTTTTCTCTGTTTCTCAATTCATCCTTTTAAAAATCCATATGTGTGTGTGTATATGTATATATATATATATATATATATATATATGCACACATATGTTTATTCCCTTTTAATGTTTAAACCAATTTGAGCACTTTTGTTAACAAAAGTATTTCATTATTCTCCTTTAAAATATGTTTCTTTCTTTCTTGTCCATCTATAATTTCTATGGGTACTGTAACTTTTAGCACAACCTTCTTTGGAGAATAAGATACAAAATTCAATGTCTTTGAGAAATAATGATATTTATATAGGCTGAAAACATTGACTTCTGCTAACTTGACAAAACTGGAGTTAGATTAAGCCTTAAACCCACATTGACAAAGGCAAAGTGGCCTATAGTGGGATGAATCAGACCTAAAGAAAATTACCTGGGCAATGTCAGATCTCTTATCACCAAACCTTTTCCAAAACAAAGAATTACTCTTTTCTAGGAAATATTAGTGTTATTCCACTATTCCTCCTCTCTAAAATCTATTCTCAGGATGTGGTGCTATGAGATGCAATGAGATGAATGTACCTGTGTATGTTCTGCCAAAGCGAGCGATAGATGTGTGCGTTGTGAAGTTTCATAAAGCTTTAATTTTTCCTAGAAGGAGATGACTTTAACTCAGGTGTGCATGTTCAACTGCAACGTCTTAGATTCTGCCCGGACACACACCCTTGAAAGTATTCTTCAAACTTTTAAAGGCTTTGGATAGCTACTTCCTATTGACTTTTGAAATCAGTTCCAAACTCTTTTGAGTTTATTTCTGTCAAGTTTCAGAACACAACAGGAAGTTGTTCTTAGATGCAATGAAGAAGGATACACTTGCCAACATTCCAGAGAAAACAAAGGGTCTAACTGTTGCTGAAAATACCCTCTGCATAGTCTGAGCCATCATGAAACACTAAATGAGTCATGTGGCCCCAAATGAATTTTTTTTTTTACCATATAAAATACCTCTTCTAGTATATCTGGAAATTTAGGTATCATATGATCGTACAGCCTTCAACTATATTATCCCCATTTTCAGTCGGGAATATAGTGATTTTAAAGTTCAGTATAGCTTTATTCATGTTGATAGCTAATAAATCTATTTTAATGGTGTAAAATAAAATATAATTTTGGAACATTTTCAGAACATTGGCTTCTAATTTTCACATCTTGAAGAAAATATTTATATCTTTCTTTTTAAAAAAAAGGGGTTGTGAACATTTATGCATTGAAAACACCTGTATTGACTGGTCATAGGCATTAGCCCAAATAAATGAATCGGACTTACTAGAATCATTTTAATTTCAAATATTTAGGTTTAAAATGTATTAAGCTCTTTTCATCAGTTGTTAAAATACAATGCTAAATAATCTCATTACCACAATAAACATTTAGTGATATCAAGTGACTCTTCATTTATTAAGGTTTTCTGTACTAATGTGGGGTTTTTAGAATATTGCTTAAATAATAAATCTAAGGTAAAAGTCAAAGGGATATAGACGAGACCATTCTGAAGTAGTTTTTCATTAAAGTGACAGTAGGAGAGTGCGCATGAAAAAATAATCATGTTTCAAAACCTTTAGGAAAGTAATAAATTTGTAGAAACTGAAGAACACATTACTGTAGTGGTTCTCTAATTTAAAGATAAAAAAGATCATATATGCATTGTAGTGAAACACATGCCATATAGTCAAATTATTTTTGAAAAAGGAAATAAAGGCAGTCATCAATGGAAAATGCATTTATCTAACATCTATACAATACAATTCTTTGGTAATTTCAAGAAGTACAAAAAAGCAGACTTGTATCTTTATCTAGATCGGATTTCCATATTCTTACACACAGATTTTTAAAGAATTCAACCAAGTAGTTGAGATATTCCTTTGAGATAAATATTCCTTCGAGATAAACAGAAATACTGAGGTGGAAGATTAATAGCCTTTAAAATTAGTTTTAGCTTTACAAAGTTAAAATTAGTAGAGCAGACTACCTCTGCAGACAATACAATTTTAAATATGAAAAATAATGCTTTGAATTTATGATAGAAAATCTGGACCTGGGGCGCCTGGGTGGCGCAGTCGGTTAAGCGTCCGACTTCAGCCAGGTCACGATCTCGCGTTCCGTGAGTTCGAGCCCCGCGTCAGGCTCTGGGCGGATGGCTCGGAGCCTGGAGTCAGTTTCCGATTCTGTGTCTCCCTCTCTCTCTGCCCCTCCCCCGTTCATGCTCTGTCTCTCTCTGTCCCAAAAATAAATTAAAAAAAAAAAAATCTGGACCTAAGAATCCCCAGATAGTTCCCATTTCACAGCAAAACATCCATATGAGAATTTTCCATTTCTCATTCTCTAATTTCTCAGTTGTTAAATTTAGTTTTATACAAAATATTGACACTTTAAAGAGAGAGTTGATAAATCACTTACCAGATGCTTGTCTTGAGGAACTGGAGGCCCAGAGTTTGTTTCTACAGAAATTGGTTACTGGAAATTTCCCTCTATATATTGTTCAGTCAACCAAGATAATCTGTCTTATGCATTAGGAAGAAAAGATGAAATCTGTAGGGCTATATGAGGTTGATAATTAGCTGTACAAAGTCTATTTATTACCAGTTTAAGTATTAAATGCTTAAGGGAAGGCTTTTTGTTGTTACTTGTGGTGGTAGATAGATGGAAACAAAGAGCCTGTAGAAATCCATGGAATCTGGAATGAACACTATCCAATAATTATGCGTAGTAAATGGAGGCTCTTTAACTTTCGCTTTTGATTTCAGCTATAAAAGCATAACACGGATGCCATTTCATGGCTCCAGTGTTTTTATTAGAAACCCTCACTTAAAGGTGATTTATTTGTACCTCTAGAACTGCATGGGCAAATTAGACCAGCAGGAACATGTTCCCTGTGTCAGAGCAAAGGGAAAAGAACATGAAGCCAAAGAAAGTTGGAATATCTTCTGTTCCTTAAATGAAGCCTCTACCATCCAGAGCCAGATCTATATCACTTTTTTAAGCCCTGGGTCAATAGTGGTGACTGTGGTAAAAATTCTGTTTCCAAATAGAAAAACTGGTTTGAAACTCTTGTCATTTTCCATATGATCACCTATATATGACATGCTTCCTTTTTGTTTCTAGGTCTTGAAATCATGCTGTTAACACAGGGCAAAGTTATTTAGAGCTGTGAGTTTATCAAACTGTACAGAAATGGAATTTGAAATTGCAACCTCTCATTCAACAAAGTATAAAGATGTTTTTAAAATGTTTATTTAGTTTGGTGGGGGGGGGGGGAAGCACAAGCAGAAGAGGGACAGAGAGAGAGAGGGGGTGAGAGAGAGAATCCTAGGCAAGCTCCACACTGTCAGCACAGAGCCCATCCCGGGACTCAAAACCATGAACCATGACACCATGACCTGAGCTGAAGTCAAGAGTCAGATGCTTACCCGACAGAGCCACTCTGGTGCCGCAAGGTATAATTAATCTATATTATCATCCTCTGTGAACATCCAACCGTTCCTTTGGCTCCAGTGGGAAAATCTTGATTAAGGATTTTATCTTGTAGTCTGCTTCAGGGAAGAAACTAAGAAACAGCCTGAATGTCACACTGCTACAGAATTACAGGAAGGCAACACATCTGGAGAAAATTAGATACCATTTATAGATTAGTCTGAAAAGCAGGGGAAAATATTTCCAGTTTGCCTCTCCACAGGTCTTGCAGCTAGAATATGATGCTCAGGCTCTTCTCATGCCTCCCTTGCATGAGATTGAAGATTTATGTTCCAGAAAAATTGCAACTTATGGATTCAGGACCTAGTGTTACTAGATATAGCTGAAGAAAGCATGCCATTAATGAAAACAAGGGAATTCAGGGATGAGACTTTTCAGGTTAGTTTGATTGAAGGATGCATCCCACTTAATTTGACCTCATGAGAAAGGTCCAGGGAAATAATCCGCTTAACTTTATTCTCCTCTCTTCTTCAGATCTCCTGCCAAATAGAAGCCAGAGAGCCCAAAATCCTGTTAATGTAATCCATACACTTCAACCTCCCAAGGCAGAAAACAGGATGGAACCTGAAGGGGTAAATGAAAGGTGTCCAGCCTAGTAAACTTGCCCCATTACTCAAAGGGTTTACTTTCCCAAGCCCTAATTATTATTGGTCTAAAGAGCATTGTCAAGTTGATTGCTGAAACAGTATTTTAAATATTCTTTTCTGTAGGGATACATTTTATAAATAAATATTGTTTAGAAATAAGTTTTAAAAATTTGCATGATCTTGTGCATATATATATATATGCCTCCAAATGTGTGTGTGTATATATATGTGTGTATGTATATATACATACACACATATATATATGAGAGAAAGATATAGAGAGAGACATACTTTAAAGATGAATTATATATAGAATGAGACTATAAGTGTTTGAGGGTTGGCAGCAACACATCAGTAGATTTCATCAATACTACCCTGATCAGATAAGACTGAAACTTAGGGCAAGATATCTCAAAACATAAATCTCTAGTTTCTTATAACTATGTTACTATGTATGTAGTATGTACCTTGAATGATCATTTAGGTATAGATCAGTTCAATGTTTTTGTCACTGTCAAGGAGTCACCAACAATTCTGACACTTCAGCCCAAACATTGGGACTCTCACAGGCCTTCCCGTGAGATGAGAATGAATAACTGAGTTTTAGGTTATGGCAGGGAGTTAAGAGAAAAATTGGGAGTGCTTGAGCTCTTCATCATACAATTCTTCCTGCAGGATTTCAAATCAATGCCAACAATTTTGATAATAAAGAGCTGTAAAAAGTTGAGAGGAGGCCATGGGACTTGATTATATTAATGTGGGCAAATATTCACGGTCCTGTACTTTGCCTTTGAAAGCAGTATACTTTCCTGCTCAATAACTTTGGACTTAAGCCGTGATCTCTGACCAATTACATGTGAGTAGAAGTGAGAAGATGCCAATGATGCTTTAAGAGACATTGTATTTTACCATGGATCTCTTGTTCTTTTTTTGTCTACCTTGAGAGTGAACATGTCTCCTAAAGGAACTGCTCCTTCAGCCTGGGCCCCAAAATGAAAAACACATGTGTCAAAGTCTCAGCCTGTCTAAAGCCTGGAACCATGTAGCACTCAAAAGCAACACAAACAAGGAATAACCCTTTGTTGTAGTTAACAAGAAGTCTGAGATTGTTTCATTTCTTAGTAAAGCTGACTAATACAATCTCTTTTCATAAAACTTGCCTAAATGGTGGCTAAGTTGGAGACAGGTTTAATATTTTCCCTATAAGCAGTTGCTCTAAAGTGTCTATAATAAATATGGCTCTTTGTAGACAACTTTGGTTTTGATATTCACAGATTTGGACAAAAGTACTAAAAATTTTAGTTAATGTTCAATGGTTTCAAAAATTGACATAAATGAAAAAAATATTTTCATTGGCAAATGAGTAAGGAATTTCTTTTTTCAAACTCTTGCTAATAACAAATATATATATATATATATATATATATATATATATATATATGTGCCTAGGTAGACATAAGATGCTTGACTTGCATGGTTGTTGGCAGGATGCCTCAGCTCCATTGTAGCCAAAGACAGATGATCTCTCTTTTTTTTTTTTTTTTTTTTTTTGGCCATAAGGGTCTGCCCATGGAGCTGAGTATATTTATGTCATGGCAGCTTTTTTTTTTTAATTAATTTTTTTTATATCCAGATACTAAAAAGACTTTTTTTAAAAATTGAAGTATATTTGACATATAACATTATATTAGTTTCAGGTGTACAACATGATGATTAGATATTTGTGTATATTGCAAAATGATCACCACAATAAGCCTACTTAACATCTGTCATCATGCAGAGTTACAAACACAGTTACATACAAAATTTTTTCTTGCGATGAGGACTTTTAAATAACTTTCAAATATACAATACAGTATTATTATAGTCACCATGTTGTACACTACATCCCCATGACTATATTATAAATGGAAGTTTATACCTTTTGACTACCTTCACCCATTTTGATCACCCCCAGCTCTGCCTCTGGTAATCAGTCTGTTCCCTGTATCTATGACCTTTTGTTTTTGTTTGTTTATTTTTTATTTTATTTTTTTTAGGTTTCACATATAACTGAGATCATATGGTATTTGTCTCTGTCTGACTTCCTTCACTTAGCATAATGCCTTTAAATTTCATCCATGTTGTCACAAATGGCAAAATTTCATTTATTGATGAAAAAAATCATCAACCAAATACAGAAAAATAAGATACAAGCCAAGACAACATTGTTTAAATAGCAACTAACAATTCTTCTTCTCTTACTTTTGTTTTTGTTTTGTTTTACTGGCAAATATCACATTCTTTAGAAGTTTTAAAGAGTACAGAGCTTACATTCATTGCATTGTATATATTAGGGCAGAAAGACCTCTAGAGCATAAATATTTCAAATTAGCTAAAGACATTCAAGCATAAATAATACTCATTGGGATTATTTATAGACATCTAGAAATCAGTCCAGTTCTTCCCAAAACTTATATTAGACTAAGATAAATTCCAAAGTAGGCCATTTTTCAGAAAATAAAAGAAAATACAAAAGGTATAGTTATGCCTCCAAATGTATTTATTCTTTTTTTTTTTCAATATATGAAATTTATTGTCAAATTGGTTTCCATACAACATCCAGTGCTCATCCCAAAGGTGCCCTCCTCAATACCCATCACCCATCCTCCCCTCCCTCCCACCCCCCATCAACCCTCAGTTTGTTCTCAGTTTTTAACAGTCTCTTATGCTTTGGCTCTCTCCCACTCTAACCTCTTTTTTTTTCCTTCCCCTCCCCCATGGGTTTCTGTTAAGTTTCTCAAGGTCCACATAAGAGTGAAAACATATGGTATCTGTCTTTCTCTGTATGGCTTATTTCACTTAGCATCACACTCTCCAGTTCCATCCACGTTGCTACAAAAGGCCATATTTCATTCTTTCTCATTGCCACGTAGTATTCCATAGTGTATATAAACCACAATTT
>NW_024421821.1:0-14694 GCF_014898765.1 Herpailurus yagouaroundi | reverse complement strand
GAGAGTGTGATGCTAAGTGAAATAAGCCATACAGAGAAAGACAGATACCATATGGTTTCACTCCTATGTGGATCCTGAGAAACTTAACAGGAACCCATGGGGGAGGGGAAGGAAAAAAAAAAAAAGAGGTTAGAGTGGGAGAGAGCCAAAGCATAAGAGACTGTTGAGAACTGAGAGAAAACTGAGGGTTGATGGGGGGTGGAGGGAGGAGAGGGTGGGTGATGGGTATTGAGGAGGGCACCTTTTGGGATGAGCACTGGATGTTGTATGGAAACCAATTTGGCAATAAATTTCATATATAAATTAAAAAAAAATAAAAATAAAAATAAAATAAAAAAATAAATTAGAAAAAAAGGAAAAAAAAAATAAAGTTGCACCAAAAGTCATAGGATACCTAGGAACAAAGATAACCAAAGAGATAAAAGATCTGTATGCTTAAAATTATAGAAAGATTATGAAAGAATTTGAAGAAGACACAGATAAGTGGAAAAAGTTTCCATGCTCATGGATTGGAAGAACAAATGGATTGTTAAAATGTCTACAGGACCCAAATCAACTTACATATTCAATGCAACACCTATCAAAATAACACCATCATTCTTCACAGAGCTAGAACAAATAATCTTAAAATTTGTATGGAACCAGAAAATACCCCAATTAGCCAAACTATTGTTGAAAAAGAAAGCCAATACTGAAGTCATGACAATTTCAGACTTCAAGTTTTATTACAAAGCTGTAATCATCAAGACAGTATGGTACTGGCACAAAAACAGACACATAGATCAATAGAGTAGAAAGAGAATCCAGAAATGGACTCACAAATGTATGGCCAATTAATCTTTGATGAACCAGAAAAGAGTATCCAATGAAAAAAAAAAAAGGCAACATCTTCAACAAATGGTGCTGGGAAAAATGGACAGTGACATGCAGAAGAACGAGCATGAACCACTTTCTTACACCATAAGCAAAAATAAATTCAAAATGAATGAAAGACCTCAATGTTTTGCAGGAAACCATCAAAATCATAGAGGAAAAAGCAAGCAGCAACTTTGTTGACCTTAGCTGCAAAAACTTCTTACTTGACATTTCCCTGGAAGCAAGGAAAATAAAAGCAAAAATGAATTATTTGGGCCTCATCAAGATAAAAGGCTTCTACACATTGAAGAAAACAACAAAACTAAAAGACAACCGACTGAATGGGAGAAGATATTTGCAAATGGCATATCAGATAAAGGGTTTGTATCCAAAATTTATAAAGTACCAAACTCAGCACCCAAAAAGCAAACAATCCAGTGAAGAAATGAGCAGAAGACATAAACAGACACTTTTCCAAAGAAGACATCCAGATGGCTAAGTTATAGTTGAAAAAAAATGCTTAACATCTCTCATAATTAAGGAGATATAAATAAAAACTTCAATGAGATACTACCTCACACCTATCAGAATGGCTAAAATTGACAATTCAGGAAACAACAGATTTTGGCAAGGATGTGGATAAAGGAGAACCCTTCTGCAATGTTGGGAATGAAAACTGGGGCAGTCACTCCGGAAAACAGTATGTAAGTTCCTCTGAAAATTAAAAATAGAGCTACCCTATGATCCTGCAATTGCACTATGAGGTATTTATCCAAAGGATACAAAAATGCTGATTCGAAGGGGCATATGCACCCCAATGTTTATACCAGTACAATCAACAATATCCAAATTACAGAAAGAGCCCAAATTTCCCCCAACTGATGAATGTGGGGGAATACACGTGCACACACACGCACACACTCACACACACACAACACATAATGGAATACTACTTAGCAATAAAAACAAATGAAATCTTGCCATTGCAACAATATGGAAGGAACTACAGTGTCTTATGCTAAGTGAAATATGTCAGTCTGAGAAAGACAAATATAATATTTCACTCATATGTGGAATTTAAGAAACACAACAGATGAACACACGGGAAGGGAAAGAAAAATAAGGTGAAAACAGAGAAAACAGAGAAAACAAACCATGCAAGACTCTTAACTACATAAAACTAGCTGAGAGTTGCTGGAGGCAAGGTGGATGGGTGGATGGGCTAAATGGGTGATAGGCATTAAGGAGGGCACTTTTCAGGATGACTACTAGGTGTCATACATAAAAGATGAATCACTGGATTCTACTCCTGAAAACCAAGACTAACCTGTATGTTAACTAACTTGAATTTAAATTAAAAAATATGTGATTATATATATGTATATGATTTTCTTACTGGATAATTTATCAGTTAATGCATATGGGGTGCTAACATGTTCTAGCATTATTGTATTGCTGTCAATTTTTCTTTTAATGTCTGTTAGTAGATGCTTTAAGTATTTAGGGTATCCCATGTTGGGTGTATAAATATTTATAATTGCTATATGCACACACAGTATATATGTGTGTATATATATAATATAATAAATATAATATAATATAATATAATATAATATAATATAATATAATATATATTGCTATACACACACATGCACTATATATACATATATATAATATTATATATATTACACGCACTATATATATTCACTCAGCCATTAATATATATTATATATTAATATATATTATATATATACATGCACTATATATATATATACATATATATAATATTACTTAGCCATTAAAAGGGATGTAGATGGCATTAGAGTGTATATGCTAAGCGAAGTAAGTCAGAGAGAGACAAATCCCATATGATTTTACTCATATGTGGCATTTAACAACCACAACAGATGAACATATGGGAAAGGAGGGAAGAGAGGGGAACAAAACACAAAAGACTCTTTATGATAAACAGCAAACTGAAGGTTGATGGAGGGTGGTGGGTTGGTGATGGGTTAAATGGATAATCGGTATTAAGGAGGGCACTTTTGTTGAGCACTGAGTGTTATGTAATAGATGAATCACTATATTCTACTTCTGAAAACAATATTATTTATTATCTGTACGTTATCTATTAAAATTTAAGTAAAATTTTGA
Organism: Herpailurus yagouaroundi; assembly: GCF_014898765.1. Classification (NCBI taxonomy): domain Eukaryota; kingdom Metazoa; phylum Chordata; class Mammalia; order Carnivora; family Felidae; genus Herpailurus; species Herpailurus yagouaroundi. The sequence continues at coordinate 11,685 of NW_024421821.1, read as the reverse complement.
AAAAAATATTACTCTGTTAAATGTTCTTTGTGCATCTGTTGAGATGATCATACAGGTTTTAATTATTTTTCTTATTAATGTAATATATCATGTTCACTTATTTGCAATTATAAAGCCACCCATGCATGCATAAAATAAATCCCACATACTCATAGTGAATTTTTTGAAAATAAATTGTTTAATTCAGTTTGGTAATATTTTTTTAAAGATTTTTTAATCTATATTCCTCAGAGATACTGGTTTTGTGGTTGGTTGGTTGGTTGGTTGGTTAGTTTTCTTATTGTAGTGTCTTGGATTGTATAATAAATTTGGTAGCCTTTCTTCTTCTTCAACTTATTAGTATAGTTTAATTAATATCAGTATTAACATTTTTTTAATGTTTGGTAGAACTTATCTGGGAAGCCATCTGATCTGGGACATTTGTTTATTAGGAATTTTATGGTTATTGATTTTATTTAATTATTATTCTGTTAAAATTTTCTATTTCTTCCTTTTTTAGTTTTGAAAGATGATATGTTTCTAGAAATGTATGCATTTATTTTGGTTGTCTAATTTTTTGGCATGTAATTTTCATACCATGCTGTTGCAAACTTTTGTATTTCTGTGATGGCAGTTATTTCTCCTGTATTTCTTTGGGTTTTCTCTGTGTATGTGTATCTGTCTCTGTATCTTTTTCTCTTTTTGATGATTTTGGGAAAAATTTTATCAATTTTGTTGATCCTTTCAAAGAACCAACTAATGCTTTCATTAATCTGTTTTATTGACTTTTTTAAAGTCTCTATTTCTGTAATTTTTGCTCTAATTTTTAGTATTGTTTCCTTATAATGGCTTCCGGGTTTATTTATCTTTTTCTAACTCCTTTAGATGTAAGGTTAGCTTTTTTATTTTATATTTTTCTTGTTTCTTGAGATAGGCCTGTATTGCTCTAATATTTCTTAGAAAAGCTTTGTTGCACTTCAATGATTTGGTTTCTTATTTTTTTTAATTCATTTATTGATTTTGAGAGGTGGGGGAGAGCATGAGTGGGGTTGGAGCACAGATAGAAGGTGAGAAAGAATCACAATTAGGCTCCGTACTGCCAGCACAGAGGCCAATATGGGGCTTGATCCCACCAACCATGAGATCATGACCTGAGCCAAAATCACGAGTAAGATGTTTAACCAACCTAGTCACACAGGTGTCCATTTGGATCAATGATTGAATGGTTCAACACAACCATTGTGTTTCCATTTTCATTTGTTTCCATGTATTTTTGTTGTTTCCTATTTGATTTATTAGTTGACCCATTCATTGTTTTGTAACACGTTGGTTAGCCCCCATGTATTTGTGTCTTTCCAGTTTTTTTTTTTTTATTTTTGTATTTGCGCCCAGTTTTATACTACTGTGGTCAGAAAAAATAAACATTACTATTTTAATAATTTTCTGCTTATTGAGAAATGTGTTGTGTACTAATGTGTTCTATTCTGGAGAATGTTTAATGTGCACATGAAAAGAATGTGTGTTTTGCTGTTTTTGGATAGAATGTTCTGAATATATCTGTTAGGTCCATCTGGTCCAACATGTCATTCTAAGACACTGTTTGCTCTTTGATTTTCACTGGGTAATCTCTCAATTGATGCATATTGGGTGCTAACATGTTCTAGTATTATTGTATTGCTGTCAATTTCTCTTTTTATGTCTGTTAATAGATGCTTTATGTATTTAGGATCTACCATGTTGGGTGCATAAATATTTATAATCATTATATCCCATTGTTTGTTTCTTTTTTCATCATGTAGTGTTCTTTTTGTCTCCTGCTTCAGTCTTTAAGTTATCTTTTGTTCAGTATAAGTATTGCTAACCAAACTTTCTTCTTATTTTCATTTATATGGTAAATGTCCATCAGACCTATACTGAACTATACTTATTAGTATAGTTTAATTTATATCAGTATTAACATTTTTTTAATACTTGCAGTTTTTCCCGATTGAGGATGATGTTAGCTATGGGCTTTTCATAAATGGCTTTTATGATCTTTAAGTATGTTCCTTCTATGCCGACTTTCTCGAGGGTTTTTATTAAGAAACGTTGCTGAATTTTGTCAAAGGCCTTTTCTGCATAGATTGACAGGATCAAATGGTTCTTATCTTTTCTTTTATTAATGTGATGGACCATGTTGATTGATTTGTGAATGTTGAACCAGCCCTGCATCCCAGTAATGAATTCCACTTGATCATGGTGAATAATTCTTTTAATATGCTGTTGAATTCGATTTGCTAGTATCTTGTTGAGAATTTATGAATCCATATTCATCAGGGATATTGGCCTGTAGTTCTCTTTTTTTACTTGGTCTCTGTCTGGTTTAGGAATCAAAGTAATACTGGCTTCATAGAATGAGTCTGGAAGTTTTCCTTCCCTTTCTATTTTTTGGAATAGCTTGAGAAGGATAGGTATTATCTCTGCTTTGAACGTCTGGTAGAACTCCTCTGGGAAGCCATCTGGTCCTGGACTCTTATTTGTTGGGAGATTTTTGATAACCGATTCAATTTCTTCGCTGGTTATGGGTCTGTTCAAGCTTTCTATTTCCTCCTGATTGAGTTTTGGAAGAGTGTGGGTGTTCAGGAATTTGTCCATTTCTTCCAGGTGGTCCAGTTTGTTGGCATATAATTTTTCAGAGTATTCCCTGATAATTGCTTGTATCTCTGAGGGATTGGTTGAAATAATTCCATTTTCATTCATGATTTTATCTATTTGGGTCATCTCCCTTTTCTTTTTGAGAAGCCTGGCTAGAGGGTTATCAATTTTGTTTATTTTTTCAAAAAACCAACTCTTGGTTTCATTGATCTGCTCTAGAGTTTTTTGTTTTTTGTTTTTTTTTTAGATTCTATATTATTTATTTCTGCTCTGATCTTTATTATTTCTCTTCTTCTGCTGGGTTTAGGCTGCCTTTGCTGTTCTGCTTCTATTTCCTTTAGGTGTGCTGTTAGATTTTGTATTTGGGATTTTTCTTGTTTCTTGAGATAGGCCTGGATTGCAATGTATTTTCCTCTCAGGACTGCCTTCGCTGCGTCCCAAAGCGTTTGGATTGTTGTATTTTCATTTTCGTTTGTTTCCATATATATATATTTTAATTTCTTCTCTAATTGCCCGGTTGACCATTCATTCTTTAGTAGGGTGTTCTTTAACCTCCATGCTTTTGGAGGTTTTCCAGACTTTTTCCTGTGGTTGATTTCAAGCTTCATAGCATTGTGGCCTGAAAGTATGCATGGTATGATTTCAATTCTTGTATACTTATGAAGGGCTGTTTTGTGACCCAGTATGTGATCTATGTTGGAGAATGTTCCATGCGCACTCAAGAAGAAACTATATCTGTTGCTTTGGGATGCAGAGTTCTAAATATATCTGTCAAGACCATCTGTTCTAAGGTATCATTCAGGGCCCTTGTTTCTTTATTGAACGTGTGTCTAGATGATCTATCCATTTCTGTAAGTGGAGTGTTAAAGTCCCCTCCAATTACCACATTCTTATCAATAAGGTTGCTTCTGTTTGTGCGTAATTGTTTTATATATTTGGGGGCTCCTGTATTTGGCGCATCGACATTAATAATTGTTAGCTCTTCCTGATGGATAGACCCTGTGATTATTCTCTAATGCCCTTCTGCATCTCTTGTTACAGCCTTTAATTAAAAGTCTAGTTTGTCTGATATAAGTAGGGCTACTCCAGCTTTCTTTTGACTTCCAGTAGCATGATAAATGATAAATAGTTCTCCATCCCCTCACTCTCAATCTGAAGGTGTCCTCAGGTCTAAAATGAGTCTCTTGTAGACAGCAAATAGATGGGTCTTGTTTTTTTATCCATTCTGATACCCTATGTCTTTTGGTTGGTGCATTTAGTCCATTTACATTCAGTGTTATTATAGAAAGATATAGGTGTAGAGTCATTGTGATGTCCGTAGGTTTCATGCTTGTAGCGATGTCTCTGGTACTTTGTCTCACAGGATCTCCATTAGGATCTCTTCTAGGGCTGGTTTAGTGGTGACGAATTCCTTCAGTTTTTGTTTGTGTGAGAAGACCTTGATGTCTCCTTCTATTCTAAATGACAGACTTGCTGGATAAAGGATTCTCGGATGCATATTTTTTCTGTTCATCACATTGAAGATCTCCTGCCATTCCTTTCTGGCCTGCCAAGTTTCAGTAGAGAGATCTGTCAGGAGTCTTTCTTTTTTTTTAAAACGTTTATTTTATTTTTGAGATAGAGAGAGACAGAGCATGAATGGGGGAGGGTCAGAGAGAGAGGGAGACACAGAATCGGAAGCAGGCTCCAGGCTCTGAGCTGTCAGCACAGAGCCCAACGCGGGCCTCGAACTCACGGATGGTGAGATCATGACCTGAGCTGAAGTTGGCCGCTTAACCAACTGAGCCACCCAGGCGCACCGAGATCAGTCACGAGTCTTATAGGTCTACCTTTATATGTTAGAGCACATTTATCTCTAGCTGCTTTCAGAATTTTCTCTTTATCCTTGTATTTTGCCAGTTTCACTATGATATGTCATGCAGAAGATCTATTCAAGTTACATCTGAAGGGAGTTCTTTGTGCCTCTTGGATTTCAATTCCTTTTTCCTTCCCCAGATCAGGGAAGTTCTCAGCTATTATTTCTTCAAGTACACCTTCAGCACCTCTCCCTCTCTCTTCCTCCTCTGGAATACCAATTATGCGTATATTATTTCTCTTTAGTGCATCACTTAGTTCTCTAATTTTCCCCTTATACTCCTGTATTCTTCTATCTCTCTTTTCCTCAGATTCTTCTTTTTCCATAATTTTATCTTCTAGTTCACCTATTCTCTCCAGACATCATGGGAATGAATTTTACCTGTGAAGGTCCCAGTTTCCAGGGGCTTCAGGTGTGGGTCTTATTCTTTCACATCTCTATGCTTGTGATGTCCCTTTTGTTTTCGGTTAGTTGGGCTTGAGTTTAATTTACAACCACATCTCTTCCTCTTTTACACTCTTCAATTGGCCTTCTCTCTCTTTTTTAAGTTTGTGTTTTATTTATTTTGAGAGACAGAGATAGAAAGCATTTGGGAGAGTGGCAGAGAAAAAGGGAGACATAATCCCAAGCAGGCTCCACATTGTCAGCACATAGCCTGTTGAGGGGCTCAAACTCATGAACTGTGAGTTCATGACAGGAGCCAAAAAAACAAGAGTAGGGCATTTAACTGACCAAGACACCCAGGCAATCCCATCTGGCCTTCTCTATTTAATTAACTGTGGATGATCTATTCTGAGAGTCTTCAGATTGTTTTCAGAGTTCATTGGATAGGTGCATTTGTTGCCTCATTATGTCTGTGGGTATTCTCCTAATCTGTCATCTTCCATCAAATCTCTCTCTTAGGAATGTTTAAACTTGAAATAGAAACAAGCTTAAAAACCATAGTAATGCATGTAAATTTAATATTCACTGGTTAAGATAAATCTATAGACAAGTATAGACTACTGTAATACCATAACAGTGGTGTGAAATTCATTTTTAAATTTACTATAAAATTTAATTAAAAAAAGTAATAAGAAGAATAACTGAAAGCATGTTATTGGATACACAATATAAAAATATGTAAATTGTGACATCAATAATATAAAGTGTAGAAATGAGTCAAATTATAGTTTTCATTTGCAATTAAAGTAAGTTGCTATCGACTTAAAACAGATAGTTATAACTATATAAAGTTTTACTTAAGTTTTATGATAACCATGAAGAAAGTATCTCTAGAATGTACACAATATAACAAGAAAACAAATCAGTGCATCATTTCCCAGAATCAACAAATTATAAAAGAAGGCACAAAAGAGAAAAAGAGACAAATTATCTAAAAAACAGATGAACAACACTTAAAAAATGACAATAACAATTTCATAGATATTAATGATTATTTTAAACCAAATATATTAAACTCTCCAATGAAAAGGCAGAATGACTCAAATTATTAAAATAAAAAATAAAATAGGATATGCTGTCTACAAGACACACATAGGCTGAAACTAAATGATGGCAAAAGATATTTGTACAAATGATAACCAAAGGAGAGCAAGAATGTGTATTTATACTAGACATAATAAACTTTATTTGAAGAAACTGACATGAAATGAAAAAAGGTCATTATGTAATAATAATATGTTCATGAGGAAGATATAAACATTATAAATATGTTTGCACCTAAAATAAGAGCATCTAATGTATAAGTAAACATTGACTTGAAGGAGAAATAAATAACAAAACAAGTAATAGGAAAATTAAGTATCTCATTTTTAATAATGGATAGAAGAGCCAAGAGAAAAATTAGTAAGGAAACAGAAGATTTTAACATACTATAGGAAAAAAAAATAAGCCTAGTAGATGTATACAAGTAATTATTCCCCAAAGCAGTAGAACATACATTTCTCATAAGTGTTTATGGAACACTTTAAAGGATATATCATGTTTTAAGTGACAAGAAAAACAACATTCCTTAAAACTATGAGAATATTGAAATCATACCAAGTATATTTTCCAAACGGTGATGTCACTAGATATCAATAACAGACAGGAAACAATATATATATATATATATATATATATATATATACACATATATATATATACAAATAAAATAACACACTTCTGAACAAGTGAGTCAAAGAAGAAATCAAAATTGAAGTTAGTAAATAACAACAAAAAAACAAAAACAAGGAAAACACGAGACACCAAAAGTTACATGATGCAACAATAGCAGTACAATGATGGAATTTTATTAATCTTACATAAAAAAAATATTTCAAATAAGCTAAACTTACAGCTGAAAGGTTTAGAAAAGTAGAAAAAAATAAGGCCAAAGCTATAGAAAGAAGGGGACAATAAGATTAGAGCAGAAAAGAACAAAATGAAAACTGAAATACAATAGAAAAACATTAATGAAACTAAAAGTTGGCTTTTTGAAAAGATAAACAAAATTGGAAAGCCCTTAGTTAAACTAGGTATGAAAAAGATGATTCAAATTATTAAAATTATAAATGAAAGACACTACATCTGATGCCACAGTGATACAAAGAATTTTAAGAGATTACTATAAATGATTACAAGCCAACATATAGGGTAATTTAAAAGAAATGAATACATTTCTGGAAACAAGAAATCTACCAAGAATCAAGAGAAAGTGGAAAATTTGAATGGGCTAATAACGAGTGAGAAGATTGACCCAACAATTTAAAATCTCCCAACAAAACAAAGCCCAGAACCAGATGGCTTCACTGGTCACTTTTCCCAAGTATTTAAAGAAGAATTAACAGTAGTCCATCTCAAAGTTTTCTAAGAAATAGAATAAAGGGGACACTTCCAAATTTAGATTAAAAGTTCGTCATTAATCACATGTAAAAGCCAAACAAAGACACTACAACAAAAGAAAACTACAGATCAATATTCTTGATTAATATAGACATAAGAATCCTCAACAAAACACTAGCAAACTCAATGTAACAGTACGTTAAAAGGAACATACACCATGAACACTTGGGATATTTACTTGGGATATTTACTACTGGGATACTTTACTACTGGGATACTACTGGGATAATTTACTACACTTGGGATATTTACTACTGCAGTGCATGAATGGTTCAACCTATCCAAGTCAATTAATTCCATCAGTTAAGAATCCAAATCAATCAATTAACATATGTTAAACGAATAAAGAATAAAAATAATTACATCATCTCAATAAATGCAGAAAAATGATTTGACAAAATTCAATACCCTTTCATGATAAAAACTCATCAATTTAGGAATAGAAAAAAAATATCTCACCAAAATATAGGTGATATGTGAAAAGTCCACAGTGAACATCATACTTAATGGTGAAAAACTTTTCCTTTAATATCAGGAACTACTCTCTCTGTCAAATAATAATAATAATAATTTTTAAAAAGGGGCAACTGGGTGGCTCAGTTGGTTAAGCTTCTGACTTTTGATTTTGGCTCAGGTCATGATCTCACAGTCGTGACCTTGAACCCTGAATGGTACTTTGTGCTGGGCATAGAACCTGCTTGATTCTCTTTCTCTCACTCTCTCTGCCCGTCCCCAACTCACACCCTGTCTCTGTCTGTCTCTCTCAAAATGAATGAATGAATGAATGAATGAATGAATGAATAAAAATAAAATAAATAAAATAAGATCAGGAACTAGGAAAAGAAAATGCTCACTCTCACTACTTCTATTCAATATAGGTCTGCAAGTTTTAGACCAGGCAATTAGTCAAGAAATGGAATAATAGGGGCGCCTGGGTGGCTTGGTCGGTTAAGCATCCGACTTTGGCTCCGGTCATGATCTCACGGTCCGTGAGTTCGAGCCCGCGTCAGGCTCTGGACAGCTCAGAGGCTGGAGCCTGTTTCAGATTCTGTGTCTCCCTCTCTCTCTGCCCCTCCCCTGTCCATGCTCTGTCTCTCTCTGTCTCAAAAATAAATAAACGTTAAAAAAAAAGAAACAGAATAATACTCATTCGAATCAGAAGAGAAGTTATTTCTGGTTGTAACTGACAATATATTATATGTGCAAAGCTTTAAAAACCATTAAAAATGAAATAGAGTAAAAAAAATAAGCAAATTTTCAGATTGAAAAATCAAAACTTAAAACTCAGTTGCGTTTCTAAAACTAACAAGTTATACAAAAAGGAAATTAAAGAGGAGGGGCCAACATGATGGAGAAGTAGGAGAATCCAATGTTCCCTCATCTCTCAAAGTAGTGTTGAGACCAAAGGAGTTTGAACTGTAAGAGTCCAGGAAGCAAAGTGACAGACTCACTTCCAGGGACCCACTGGGACAACCTGACAGGCCACCTATGGGTGGGTGATTGTGAACTGAGAGAGATCAAATAAATGGAGGGGAGGGACCCCTTCTACAGAGAGACAAAGGGAAGAGAAAGAGAGGCTGGGGAATATAGGACTGTATCTGGACAAGAGAAAAACCAGCGACCAATAAGGAGAAAGATCCAATCTCTAACTGCAGTGCTTTCTCTGGACTCAGCCTGGCTGCCCTGTTCACATACCTGGAGAGGTGCGGAGCCAGCCCCAGGCTCAGTAACTAGCTCACAGGTGCAGTCCACAGTAGGAGAAAGGGATCCCCTCCCTGGAGTGTTGTGGGAAGAAGGTATATATCAGCTCAAAGGAGTGAAACTTCTTGAACCGGGGCAGACAGAGTGGTAACCTTAAAGACATCAGAGTTGAAGTCCCAGCGGAATGCCAGCAACACATGGGAGTCAGCAGAGTGTGATAAGCCACACATTCTCTGCACTGTGAGGCTGTGGGGCATCTCTTACTCAGAACCAGGATGCACGGAGTGGGAATCTCTAAGACATCAGGGTTTAAATCCAAGCCAAGCACCAGGGAGGCATGGGAGTCAGAAGAGGGGGGAAGATTGCCTCGTTTACACCCATGGCACAGTGAGGACAGCTTGAACAGAGTGGTTTAGGACACCTGGTCTATGGAGGAGAGACAGGGTTGTCACCATTTTTCTCCCCATCACCAACAAGGTGGGGCATCAGGGAATGGACAAAGTGCCCACAGTGGCGGCAGCACCCACCTACACCAAACCATGCCCCTCCACACTTGGTAACTGCATATCTTCAAGAGCAGGATTGACGCTGAGAAACTAGACAGCCCCTCCTCCAGACCAGCACTGTTACATTGCCTGATTTAATTCTTGGACAATTCTTATTGTATAGATACATTCTTCCTTACTTTTCTCCTTATCTCTTCCCTCCTCTTGTCTGTACTCTGATTGTTGGTTTGTTTAAACAGACATATTTAATCCATTCTCTTAATACATGTTCTACACCTCCTTCTTTATTCTCCTTTCTCTTTCTCTGGAATAAGCCATATAGTTTCTCGGTCTGGTCAATTTTTATTTTATTTTATTTTCCCCTGCCCTTGTCATTTCTCTCTTTGTATAGGATAAGGCCTCTTCCATCAGCACTGTATCATCAATGTTGTTTGCTTATAGCTGGTGTTTCTGTTTTTTTTTTTAATGTTTGTTTATGTGTGTGTGTTTGTGTTTGCTTTTTTATTTTCTGTTTTTAGTTTGTTTGTTTTCCTATCCAGGGCTACTTCAATGAACAAATCAAAGCACATCTGGTGGAGGGACCAAAACATCACTATGAGTAGGGAGATAAAGTAATCAAAGTCAAAATAACAGAGATCAAGTAACACTCTCCAAAATCACCTCCTGTAGGGCCAGTCCCTGGACAGTGTATGGCCCCTCTTTAATATAGTAGTGCTTGCAGGTGCAAAGCACATAACAAGCTTTTAAAACACATAAGGGACAGAAGACTAGCCAAAATTATTAAAAGGAAGAATTTTCCTAAAGAGAAATTCCAGGAAGAAATGACAGCTAAAGAATTGATCAAAACAGATACAGATAATATATCATTAAAGTCCTCTGTAATTACCACATTCTTATCAATAAGATTGCTTATTTTTGTGATGAATCATTTTATATATTTGGGTTCTCCCAAATTAGGTCCACAAACATTTATAATTGTTAGCTTTTCTTGATGGATAGACCCCATAATTATGATATAATTCTCTTCTTCATCTCCTGTTACAACCTTTAAAATCTAGTTTGTCTGATACAAATATGGCTACTCAAGCTTTCTTTTGACTTTCAATAGCAAGATATATGGTTCTCCTTCCCCTCATTTTCAATCTGAAGGTGTCCTCATGTCTAAAATGTGTCTCTTGTAGACAGAAAATACATGGGTCTTATTTTTTTTATTATTATTCATTCTGTTACCCTATGTATTTTGATTGAAGCATACAGTCCATTTACATTCAGTGCTATTATTGAAAGATATGAGTTTAGAGTCATTGTGTTATCTGTAGGATTGGTTGTGATAAATCCATTTTCATTAGTGATTTTATCTATGGGACATCTCTCTTTTTTAGAAGTCTGGCTAGGGGTTTATCAATTTTGTTTATTTTTGCAACAAAAAAAAACAGCTCTTCACCTCATTGATCTGTTCTTTTTGTTTGGATTCTATATTATTTCTGCTGTGATTATTATTATTTCTTTTCTTCTGTTGGCCTTGGGGTTTCTTTATTAATCTGCTTTTAGTTCCTTTAAGGGTGCTGTTAGCTTTTGTATTTGAGATATTTCTTGTTTCTTGAGATACACCTGGATTACAATGTACTTTTCTCTTATCACTGCCTTTGCTGCCTCCGAAAGGGTTTGGACTGTTGTGCTTTTGTTTTCATTTGTTTCCATATGTTTTTTTTTTGTTTTTGTTTTTGTTTTTTTTTAATTTTTTTTTCAACATTTATTTATTTTTGGGACAGAGAGAGACAGAGCATGAACGGGGGAGGGGCTGAGAGAGAGGGAGACACAGAATCGGAAACAGGCTCCAGGCTCTGAGCCATCAGCCCAGAGCCCGACGCGGGGCTCGAACTCACGGACCGCGAGATCGTGACCTGGCTGAAGCCAGACGCTTAACCGACTGCGCCACCCAGGCGCCCCCTGTTTCCATATGTTTTTAAAATTTCTTCTTTAATTGCCTGGTTGACCCATTCATTCTTTAGTTGGATGTCCTTTAACCTCTATACATTTGGAGTTTTGTAAAATTTTCTGTGGTGTTTTCAAATTTCATAGTATTGGGATCTGAAAATGTGCATGGTATGATCTCAAATCTTT
>NW_024421820.1:0-4985 GCF_014898765.1 Herpailurus yagouaroundi | reverse complement strand
AGCTAAGACGCCAGATCCCCAGCATCACAAGCCTGGCAGTGTGCAAGTAGCCCAGACAGGCCACCCCACCCCACAGTGAATCCCGCCCCTAGGAGAGGGGAAGAGAAGGCACGCACCAGTCTGTGGCCCCAGCGGTGGGCTGGGGGCAGACATCAGGTCTGACTGCGGATCCGCCCACCAACTCCAGTTATACACCACAGCACAGGGGAAGTGCCCTGCAGGTCCTCACCACGCCAGGGACTCTCCAAAATGACCAAGCGGAAGAATTCCCCTCAGAAGAATCTCCAGGAAATAACAACAGCTAATGAGCTGATCAAAAAGGATTTAAATAATATAACAGAAAGTGAATTTAGAATAATAGTCATAAAATTAATCGCTGGGCTTGAAAACAGTATAGCTGACAGCAGAGAATCTCTTGCTACAGAGATCAAGGGACTAAGGAACAGTCAGGAGGAGCTGAAAAACGCTTTAAATGAAATGCATAACAAAATGGAAACCACCAGGGCTCGGATTGAAGAGGCAGAGGAGAGAATAGGTGAACTAGAAGATAAAGTTATGGAAAAAGAGGAAGCTGAGAAAAAGAGAGATAAACAAATCCAGGAGTATGAGGGGAAAATTAGAGAACTAAGTGATACACTAAAAAGAAATAATATACGCATCATTGGTATCTCAGAGGAGGAAGAGAGACGGAAAGGTGCTGAAGGGGTACTTGAAGAAATAATAGCTGAGAACTTCCCTGAACTGGGGAAGGAAAAAGGCATTGAAATCCAAGAGGCACAAAGAACTCCCTTCAGACGTAACTTGAATCGATCTTCTGCACGACATATCATAGTGAAACTGGCAAAATACAAGGATAAAGAGAAAATTCTGAAAGCAGCAAGGGGTAAACGTGCCCTCACATATAAAGGGAGACCTACAAGACTCGTGACTGATCCCTCTTTTGAAACTTGGCAGGCCAGAAAGAGTTGGCACGAGATTTTCAGTGTGCTAGACAGAAAAAAATATGCAGCCGAGAATCCTTTATCCAGCAAGCCTGTCATGTAGAATAGAAGGAGAGATAAAGGTCTTCCCAAACAAACAAAAACTGAAGGAATTTGTCACCACTAAACCAGCCCTACAAGTGATCGTAAGGGGGACCCTGTGAGACAAAGTATCAGAGACATCACTACAAGCATAAAACATACAGACATCACAATGACTCTAAACCCATATCTTTCTATAATAACACTGAATGTAAATGGATTAAATGCGCCAACCAAAAGACAGAGGGTATCAGAATGGATAAAAAAACAAGACCCATCTATTTGCTGTCTACAAGAGACTCATTTTAGACCTGAGGACACCTTTAGATTGAGAGTGAGGGGATGGAGAACTATTTATCATGCTACTGGAAGCCAAAAGAAAGCTGGATTAGCCATACTCATATCAGACAAACTAGACTTTAAATTAAAGGCTGTAACAAGAGATGAAGAAGGACATTATATAATAGTGACAGGGTCTATCCATCAGGAAGAGCTAACAATTATAAATGTCTATGCGCCGAATACCGGAGCGCCCAAATATATAAAACAATTACTCATAAACACAAGCAACCTTATTGATAAGAATGTGGTCATTGCAGGGGACTTTAACACCCCACTTACAGAAATGGATAGATCATCTAGACACATGGTCAATAAAGAAGCAAGGGCCCTGAATGAGACATTGGATCAGATGGACTTGACAGATCTATTTAGAACTCTGCATCCCAAAGCAACAGAATAGACTTTCTTCTCGAGTGCACATGGAACATTCTCCAAGATAGATCATATACTGGGTCACAAAACAGCCCTTCATAAGTTTACAAGAATTGAAATCATACCATGCATACTTTCAGGCCACAATGCTATGAAGCTTGAAATCAACCACAGAAAAAAGTCTGGAAAACCTCCAAAAGCATGGAGGTTAAAGAACACCCTACTAACGAATGAGTGGGTCAACCAGGCAATTCGAGAAGAAATTAAAAAATATATGGAAACAAACGAAAATGAAAATACAACAATCCAAATGCTTTGGGACGCAGCGAAGGCAGTCCTGAGAGGAAAATACATTGCAATCCAGGCCTATCTCAAGAAACAAGAAAAATCCCAAATACAAAATCTAACAGCACACCTAAAGGAAATAGAAGCAGAACAGCAAAGGCAGCCTAAACCCAGTAGAAGAAGATAAATAATAAAGATCAGAGCAGAAATAAACAATAAGAATCTAAAAAAACTGTAGAGCAGATCAACGAAACCAAGAGTTGGTTTTTTGAAAAAATAAACAAAATTGACAAACCTCTAGCCAGGCTTCTCAAAAAGAAACGGGAGATGACCCAAATAGATAAAATCATGAATGAAAATGGAATTATTACAACCAATCCCTCAGAGATCCAAACAATTATCAGGGAATACTATGAAAAATTATATGGCAACAAATTGGACAACCTGGAAGAAATGGACAAATTCCTGAACACCCACACTCTTCCAAAACTCAATCAGGACGAAATAGAAAGCTTGAACAGACCCATCACCAGCGAAGAAATTGAATCAGTTATCAAAAATCTCCCAACAAATAAGAGTCCAGGACCAGATGGCTTCCCAGGAGAGTTCTACCAGACGTTTAAAGCAGAGATAATACCTATCCTTCTCAAGCTATTCCAAGAAATAGAAAGGGAAGGAAAACTTCCAGACTCATTCTATGAAGCCAGTATTACTTGGATTCCTAAACCAGACAGAGACCCAGTAAAAAAAGAGAACTACAGGCCAATATCCCTGATGAATATGGATGCCAAAATTCTCAATAAGATACTAGCAAATCGAATTCAACGGCATGTAAAAAGAATTATTCACCATGATCAAGTGGGATTCATTCCTGGGATGCAGGGCTGGTTCAACATTCGCAAATCAATCAACGTGATACATCACATTAACAAAAAAAAAGAGAAAAACCATATGATCCTGTCAATCGATGCAGAAAAGGCCTTTGACAAAATCCAGCACCCTTTCTTAATAAAAACCCTTGAGAAAGTCGGGATAGAAGGAACATACTTAAAGATCATAAAAGCCATTTATGAAAAGCCCACAGCTAACATCATCCTCAACGGGGAAAAACTGAGAGCTTTTTCCCTGAGATCAGGAACACGACAGGGATGCCCACTCTCACCGCTGTTGTTTAACATAGTGCTGGAAGTTCTAGCATCAGCAATCAGACAACAAAAGGAAATCAAAGGCATCCAAATTGGCAAAGATGAAGTCAAGCTTTCGCTTTTTGCAGATGACATGATATTATACATGGAAAATCCGACAGACTCCACCAAAAGTCTGCTAGAACTGATACATGAATTCAGCAAAGTTGCAGGATACAAAATCAATGTACAGAAATCAGTTGCATTCTTATACACTAACAATGAAGCAACAGAAAGACAAATAAAGAAACTGATCCCATTCACAATTGCACCAAGAATCATAAAATTCCTAGGAATAAATCTAACCAAAGATATAAAGGATCTGTATGCTGAAAACTATAGAAAGCTTATGAAGGTAATTGAAGAAGATTTAAAGAAATGGAAAGACATTCCCTGCTCATGGATTGGAAGAATAAATATTGTCAAAATGTCAATACTACCCAAAGCTATCTACACATTCAATGCAATCCCAATCGAAATTGCACCAGCATTCTTCTCGAAACTAGAACAAGCAATCCTAAAATTCATATGGAACCACAAAAGGCCCCGAATAGCCAAAGTAATTTTGAAGAAGAAGACCAAAGCAGGAGGCATCACAATCCCAGACTTTAGCCTCTACTACAAAGCTGTCATCATCAAGACAGCATGGTATTGGCACAAAAACAGACACATAGACCAATGGAATAGAATAGAAACCCCAGAACTAGACCCACAAACGTATGGCCAACTCATCTTTGACAAAGCAGGAAAGAACATCCAATGGAAAAGACAGTCTCTTTAACAAATGGTGCTGGGAGAACTGGACAGCAACATGCAGAAGGTTGAAACTAGACCACTTTCTCACACCATTCACAAAAATAAACTCAAAATGGATAAAGGACCTGAATGTGAGACAGGAAACCATCAAAACCTTAGAGGAGAAAGCAGGAAAAGACCTCTCTGACCTCAGCCGTAGCAATCTCTTACTCGACACATCCCCAAAGGCAAGGGAATTAAAAGCAAAAGTGAATTACTGGGACCTTATGAAGATAAAAAGCTTCTGCACAGCAAAGGAAACAACCAACAAAACGAAAAGGCAACCAACGGAATGGGAAAAGATATTTGCAAATGACATATCGGACAAAGGGCTAGTATCCAAAATCTATAAAGAGCTCACCAAACTCCACACCCGAAAAGCAAATAACCCAGTGAAGAAATGGGCAGAAAACATGAATAGACACTTCTCTAAAGAAGACATCCGGATGGCCAACAGGCCCATGAAAAGATGTTCAGCGTCGCTCCTTATCAGGGAAATACAAATCAAAACCACACTCAGATATCACCTCATGCCAGTCAGAGTGGCCAAAATGAACAAATCAGGAGACTATAGATGCTGGAGAGGATGTGGAGAAACGGGAACCCTCTTGCACTGTTGGTGGGAATGCAAATTGGTGCAGCCGCTCTGGAAAGCAGTGTGGAGGTTCCTCAGAAAATTAAAAATAGACCTACCCTATGACCCAGCAATAGCACTGCTAGGAATTTATCCAAGGGACACAGGAGTACTGATGCATAGGGGCACTTGTACCCCAATGTTCATAGCAGCACTCTCAACAATAGCCAAATTATGGAAAGAGCCTAAATGTCCATCAACTGATGAATGGATAAAGAAATTGTGGTTTATATACACTATGGAATACTACGTGGCAATGAGAAAAAATGAAATATGGCCTTTTGTAGCAACGTGGATGGAACTGGAGAGTGTGATGCTAAGTGAAATAAGCCATACAGAGAAAGACAGATA
>NW_024421819.1:6070-11218 GCF_014898765.1 Herpailurus yagouaroundi | reverse complement strand
ACAGAGCATGAACGGGGGAGGGGCAGAGAGAGAGGGAGACACAGAATCAGAAACAGGCTCCAGGCTCTGAGCCATCAGCCCAGAGCCCAACGCGGGGCTCGAACTCACGGACCGCGAGATCGTGACCTGGCTGAAGTCGGACGCTTAACCGACTGCGCCACCCAGGCGCCCCAATATTTCTGTTTAATAATGGATCAAATTTCAGTGGCACAATTCTAGTTTCTGGAAGCCACTTATTCAAGTCAAAACTAGTTTTTCAGATTTAACTTTAATCTTAGTTGAAAATTTGGCTCATAAACAATTTACATCTAAATGAATCATGAACCATAACCATTAATGTCTACCTTCTTTATATGTAAAGCATATCAGATATATTGGAAACTCAAAATATATATAGGAAAAAGTCAAAACATACACTCAACAATAGTGGGAGATAAGGGAATGGCAGAGGCTATAATTCTACAGGATAAAGTAGGAACAAATCTGAGTGTAAAATGAGGTAGAAAATTGGAAATGGGAACAAAAAGGAGGATGAACATCAGAAACAAGAGAGGAAGGAAAGAATTACAAGAGCCAAACCTCTGTTCTAGATTTAGAAAAATGATAGTATCATTTCAATTCTTATTTTAGATGTCTGGATCAAAAACACTTTATGTGCAATATATTGGCTTTAGGCAAACCTTCTAGCTACTTCTTAATTCCATCCAGCTTTATATGCGTACAATCTTTATTCAACGTTTATTTATTTTTGGGACAGAGAGAGACAGAGCATGAACGGGGGAGGGGCAGAGAGAGAGAGAGACACACAGAATCGGAAACAGGCTCCAGGCTCCGAGCCATCAGCCCAGAGCCTGACGCGGGGCTCGAACTCCCGGACCGCGAGATCGTGACCTGGCTGAAGTCGGACGCTTAACCGACTGCGCCACCCAGGCGCCCCCACAATCTTTAAATGTGTTGAGAAAGAAAGAAAAGAATTTTCTCCTTCCACCTGGAGCAGTCATATTTTCTTTTCTTTCCTCTTCCTTCTTTTCTTTCTTTCTTTCTTTCTTTCTTTCTTTCTTTCTTTCTTTCTTTCTTCTCTCTCTCTCTCTCTCTTTCTTTTTTATTTTTTGGCTATAAGTTATACTGAGAGACCTAGTTTTATTCTATTTTATTTATTTCCCATCTTCTTCCATTCTAATCAGCTTGGCCTTGGCCTCTGGCTTGTCTTCAGAATTCTCTGTATGTTTTATATATAACCTATCCCCAGGACATAAAAAGTGTATAACTGCACAGAAGGAACATTTTAAATATCTATTATATAATAATATCTCTAATATCTAAGAGGTTCAAACCTGATTATGCTTAAATTAGTTATTAAAATGCAATTACTAGTAAGAAA
This sequence comes from Herpailurus yagouaroundi, assembly GCF_014898765.1. Lineage (NCBI taxonomy): Eukaryota > Metazoa > Chordata > Mammalia > Carnivora > Felidae > Herpailurus > Herpailurus yagouaroundi. The sequence continues at coordinate 9,837 of NW_024421819.1, read as the reverse complement.
TTTTAGTCTGAAAATCTCTCCCCTACTAGATTCACACTGGCACTGTATATGTTAAGATGAAACTGATTCTCTTTGTGAGTAAATAGCCCTTTCACTGTTTTCTCTTTTGTCGGTAATAAAACAACTTTTGGAATTATTCTTTATTGATGAGAATGAGCACAAGATGGGAAAATCACATATGTTTACAGATAATGAGACTCTTGTAATCCTCAAGGAGATTAATCTGTCAATTTAAATAAAGGAACCCTGAGAAAGATTCTAGTGCAAAGCCAAACTAGGCACAGGATCATACTGAGCTCTAATACAGGGAGACAGTTGCCTTTCTCAGAATGACACTGCAACAGGGATTCTGGGGCTTCAGGAATCTATAATATTGGTATTCTGGCCATTTGTTGAACTTGCGGCTTCAAAACAGTACAAACAGCATAAAATTTTTAAAGCCTGGAAGTGATGGATCTCCCAGATTAACTAATTTATTATGGGGAGAATTCTATAAATTGTTAATGTCCTGATAAGAAGTAGACCTACTACAGAAAATAGCTATGCACTGTATTATCACAATTTTCATTTTGTTACATGTTTATCATTGTGTTTTAGAAATATACCATGTAAACACCTAATCGCATAAAATCACATGGTAAATCTTACTTGAGTTTATGAATTGTTTGTTGCTAAATGAAAATATCATGTATTTTATAACACTGCAATCTGGAACCTCAGGGTCATCTAAAATATATGTACTAACAAATCAGTGATAGCTGGGAGAGTATAGGTATAAGTAAAAAGGTGCTTAGCCTTACTGAACTTGAATTAATACTTTTTCACAAAAGCAAAAGAACAGTTCTATATTTATAACCTCTCTCTTAAATTTATAAGAAGAGTGAAATATATTGAAAGTCAGCACATGAAAAATCTGAAATATAAAAAGTTTAAGTGTTCATTAAGCCATGTTTTGAGGAAATAAAGCATTGTTACAAGCCCTTTCTAAATTTTTGAGCACTGTACACCTGTCAGTTTTAGTAATCTAAACTTTTGTATGACTTTTGTTTTAACATTTGAGGTCTTACATCTATGTTCTGTTCTATATCATTTACTAACTTTGAGTAGCTGAGAAGGTTTAAAAAATATTTTCACAATTGAAACTATTGCAGTTTAGTAAATACCAAGTTGGTTAACTATACTAGGTTAGCTTTGAAGCCTCTTAAATGATTTTTCTTTAAAACTTAAGTCCTCTTAATTGTCTGTCCACTCTTGTATTTACTCACCTGTCATTCTATATTTTGATATCTTTTCCTATTACTGATAACCTAACTTTGATAAACATGAGAGAGTGTTTCTTTCTTTTATCTTTGGTATATGCTTCTCCTCTTTAGTCTAAGCCAAAGGTATTTTTTTTAATTTCAGTAAAGTGTTTTGAAGAAATTCCCTATTAAAAAAAATAGCGTTTATTTATTATTGAGAGACAGAGAGAGACAGAGCATGAGCATGGGAGGAGCAGAGAGAGGAGGAGACACAGAATCTGAAGCAGGCTCCAGGCTCCAGGCTCCGAGCTGTCAGCACAGAGCCTGACACTGGGCTCAAACTCACAAACTGCAAGATCATGACCTGAGCCGAAGTTGGACGCTTAACCGACTGAGCCACACAGGCACCCCAAGAAATTCCCTATTTAAATAGATTTTAATTGTGGGGAGCCTGGGTGGCTCAGTCAGTGAAACACCCTACTTCAGCTCAGGTCATGGTCTTGTGGTTCCATGAATTTGAGCTTCACATCGGGCTCTCCGCTCTCAGCACAGAACCCATTTCGGATCCTCTGTCCCCCTCTCTTTCTGCCCATACCCTGCTGGCTAGCTTGTATTCACTCAATCTCTCACTCTCAAAAAATAAAAAAAATAAAAATAAATAGATTTTAACTTCCTTTCCAGTGATTTATTATGTTTTACAGTTAGTGGTAATTTTATGATAATTTATTTTTTTCATGTCTTAAAACAATTATAATGTTGACATTATATGTGTGTTTTTTTCTCATTTAGAGATTAAACTCCAAGAGTCAGACTTGAGCTTTTCTGTATTCATTCTTATAGTCCAAATACCTAGTATACTCCTTGGCATGCAATAATATGTATGGAAGAAATGTATTGATTAGAATCCTTTACTAATATTGTCACCATATGGGCAAAAAAATCACATGACTTTAATCTCCCCCATGATATTTCAGAAAACTAGCCCTCATATCCTCAAATTAGATAAGCAGCATTGTGTAACAGTTGAGAGCAAGGACTCTGGAGCTAGACAATCTAGTTCTGCACTCTAGCTATATTGCATGACCTTGGAAAAATTATTAAAACTTTGTGTGCTTTGCCTCACCCTATGTAAAATAGAGATGATAGTAGTACCTATGCTCTAAAGTTGTTCTGAGATTTTCATATGTTAATATTTGTGAAACACATAATAGTGCCTGACTCCTAATAAGCACTATATAGGTGCTTACTTAATAAGTTAATTTCCTCCAACTTATTTTGTTACTTAATATTATGGACTGAATTGTGTGTCTCTTAAAATTCATATGTTGAGGACTGTTGAGCTGAAACACCATACACCAGTTATCTATGTCAGAAGAGCATACCAATACAGGAGGGCTACCAAAGATCATCACAATGCCAGCCACCAGGAATAGAAGTCCACACACTTCTGCCCACTGCTTCCTGATAACAGAGTTGCTAAGGGAAATACAAAACCATCAAGTACTAGATGGAACAATGCAGAGAAGAGACAGAGCAAAATCAACTCCTGTGGCAACTGTCCCAGGGCAATTGGCCTACGAGCATCTGTTTTGTGTTATAGTAGGAAGGCCGATCCCCTTCTTCCATGGAGTCAGAAATACTAAGTGCAAACTGAACAAAGGAGTATATACTGAATCTGAAATAGGGAAAAATATTCTCACACAAGGTGAAAAACCTAGACAGGCTTTGTGGGTGTTTTATTTCTTAGTAAGGGAAATTATATAGCCCCAAGGCAACTTCATAAGTGGCTGAGTTCATGATCTCTCTTTTACAACAAAGCCCTGACCTCCAGTGTGACTGTATTTGGAGACAGAACCTTTAGGGAGGTAATTAAGGTTAAATGAGATTGTAGAGGTGGGCCTTACTCCAATAGGACTGATATCTCGATAAGAAGAGACACCGGGGATAGGAATGTACAATGAAATTGACACAGCAAGAAAGTGGCCATCTGCAAACTAAGGAAGGGAAGTTTAAGGAGAGACCAAATTGGCCAACAATTTGATCTTGGACTTCCAGTTCTAGAATTGAAGCAATAAAATTTTGTTGTTTAAGCTGAAGTCTGTGGTATTTTGCTATAGTATTCCTAGCCAATTAATACACTTAGGAAGTTAAGATTTGTGAAAAATAGTATCCCCTTCACCCCACCCCCACATATATATTGTGTTAATGGTATTTATGGGTTAATGCTAACTCACACATAGAGAACATTATTTTTTTTCTTTTTTTAATTAACTTATTTATTTTTGAAAGAGAGAGAAAGAGAGCAAGCTTGTGTGCAAGAGAGGGAGGAGGGGCAGAGAGAGGGAGAGAGAGAGAGAGTCCCAAACAGTCTCTGCACTGTCAGTGCTGAGCCCTATCTGGGGCTCAAACTCACAGACCGTGAGATCATGACCTGAGCTGAAGTCAGACACTTAACTGACTGAGCCACCCAGCACCCTTTCTTTCTTTTTTTAATTTTTTTTTTTTTTTTTTTTTTTTTTTTTTTTT
>NW_024421819.1:0-5970 GCF_014898765.1 Herpailurus yagouaroundi | reverse complement strand
TTAATTTTTTTTTTTTTTTTTTTTTTTTTTTTTAGAGAGAGAGAGAGCTATGGAGGGACAGAGAGAGAAAGGGACAAGAGGATCCGAAGCAGGCTCTGCGCTGACAGCAGGGAGCCCGAAGTGGGGCTGGAAGTCACAAACCTGAACCATGAAATAAGGACCTGAGTCGGATGCTCAACCGACTGAACCACCCAGGTGCCCCTATCATTTTTTTTTCTTTTAAAGAATATGTCATTTTCATTGCCTTTCCATTTCAAAATAAATTCCAACAAGAAATATATTAGATTATGTTTGCCACCCTGTATTGAGAAAGATTGTCATGAAATTTGAGCCTGTATACTTAACTCAGAGACTATAGTTTTCTTATTTTGACATTTCATAAATTAGCACAAATACCAACATACATTAACTACACAAATACATATTTGGTGAAACTCCACACAAAGCTAATTGGTAAGGAAAAGTGATAGCTTGTGTTTTGTAAAAAAAGAGATTCCATACCCATGGCATTTTGGATAGCCTCACTCCAAATATGTCTCTGAACAAAGTAATGACTATAATTAATGTAAAAGAAAAACTATTGAATGATATTCATTGCAAAGTACCTAAATGATTCAAAACAAAAGCAAAATAATAAAATAGTAATTTCTGATTCAAAGTTATAACCACTGTTAAATAAATAAGTTGGTAAACCACTGATATATTTAACATCTAAACATGTCTAAGTTTCCTAAATTTGATGAAAATGGTACAAATAATAAATAAATTTTAAGAATTACTAAGATTTTGGATGCCTGGGTGGCTCGGTTGGTTAAGTGTCCGACTTCGGCTCAGCTCATGATGTCAGCGTTTGTGGGTTTGAGCCCCGCGTTGGGCTTTGCGCTGACAGCTGGGAGCCTGGAGCCTGCTTTGGATTCTGTATCTCCCTCTCTCTGCCCCTCCCCCCTCATGCTCTGTCTCTTTCTGTCTCTCAAAAATAAATAAAGATTAAAATATATATATAAAAAAAGAATTACTACGATTTCGAAGATAAATTGTTACAGAGTTACAAAACAAAGTGAGCAGAATAACTGATTTATTTTGAAAATGTTGCTACTTACGTTAGAGCACAAAGAAATTTCTTAAGCCCTGCATTTAAAGTAGGAATGTTTAATGCATTTTGATTATAATTATTTCTTTGGTATACATAGTGTCAGGTCCAAATAAATCTTTTTTTTTTTTTTTAGTAGAAGTTTTGTTTCTGTTCTTTTTTTAAATAAAATATGTTCGATACACAGCTACATTATCAGTGTCACACTCTAAATCAATGTTGTACCAATGTTTGAGGCATGAGTGAGGTGGTAGACATTTTATAGTCTTAAAATTTTGAAAATAAATTAATTTAAGGTTATTTGATTATCTAATTCATGTAATAATCAGTTGAATATTTTGACTGTTTATGCTAAGTAAAAGGTCTGAGGATAAAGAAGAAAATCAAAATTTCTTGTTTTTGTTGCTCACTATGTAGAATTTCTTTAGTATTAATTTATGAAAATGTTGAAATGTCTGAAGCTTTGCTATTATTATTTTAGGAATGCTTGGAAGAAATTCTGTTCCTGACATTGACTTATTTAGAAGACAAAAAATATTTTTATCTTTTTTTTGTCTATTGAATATTTGTAGCTAGCTGTTTCTTATGGTTCTGTTGAGACTGTAAATGTGATAAAAGAAATATGCTGTATCATCTCAGGGGAAAATTTAAAACTATGAAAATGAACATTTAAAGTTTAGTGTAATAACGAGATAACAGGAAAGGAAGATAATGGTTGAATGAAGCAAAAGAAGGGAACGAAGGGGAAAAAAAAATGGCAAATTTGTTGACCAGTAAGGAAAGAATAAAGAGGAAAGTAGAAAAAAAGTGAAAATAATTTTTCATGGTTTAAACTTTTATAATTATATTTTAATGTTAAAAAAATTTAAGTGACATATGTTTTATAGATTTTCTGTCCTAAAAACAAAGACAGAATACTTGGGAGACCAGTGTTTTTGAAATAATGTGGTACTTAAAGTAGACTCTAAGCATTTAAGGTAGACTCTAATTTTTGTCAAAAATACCAGAAGTACACCTAAAATCATCTGGATATTTATACAAAATATTCTTAATAGTATTGCTTATCTCTTGATATGACTTTATAGTAGAATTTTAAGTGATTTTAATTTCTTTGCTATTATTCATTTTTTTTTCTGTCAGATTCTTCAAAAGGAGCACATTTAACTTTTCAGCCATGGATTTAAGCAGAAAATCAAACTTTTTAAGCAAGAAACTTTTTATTTTATTTTTTTACTCCCTAAATACATAAAATCTTCTCAAGGGTAGAGAACTTTTTTTTGATTGGAATTTCAGAAATGTTCCTTTAAACAACAGAAAAATTGACCAATCAAGACACATACTACTTTTTAGGCAACTGTTGTCATTCTATACCCTAACATCACAGCTAGGAGAAAAAGCATCAGGAAATGGGAATGAAGAAATTCTGCTTTCACTGAAAGAGGCCATAGAATTTCAGCAATAGGTTAGTGGTGCTGACTTATGTTCTATACCTGTCACAATCTAGTACGATCTGATTTCCAGTAACCCAGGAACTAAATATTCACAATCACTACCACCACCAACACCTACAAAATAAGAGGTGTGTTTGTGGGGATGTAGGTTTGTGTCATACATACAAGAAACAGGAAACATAATATGAGTAGTGTCTTGTTCCTTGGGTTGCCATAACAAAATATCATAATTCAAGTGGCTTAAAAAACAGATTTTTTTCCCTCACAGTTCTGAGGCTGGAAGGGTGAAATCAGGGATGCCTGTATGGTCAGGTTCTGGTGAAAGCTCCCTTCCTGGTATATAAATGCTGCCATCTTGCTGTGGACCCACATGACAGAGGAAGAGAGCAAGCAAGCTCTGGTGTCAATCTCTTTCTTTTAAGGCATTAACCCCATCAGGACTGTGCCATCCTCATGACATCTTCTAAATCTAATTATCCCCCGAAAGCTCAATCTCAAAATGTCATCATGAGGATTAGGGTTTCAACACGAATTTTGCAGAGACACAATTCAGTGTATTGCATCTAGAAACTAGAACTCCTAAACTCTCTATTTCTGATTTATTGAGGGACCTCCAAACTGTTTTCCACACTGCTATGCTATTTATATATATACATACATATATATATACATATATATGTACATATGTATACATATATATGTATATATAATTATATATTAATTATATAAATTATTTATTATTTACATATGCTATTTACATATGCTATTACATATGCTATTATTTACATATGCTATTTATTATTTACATATGCTATTTATTATTTACATATGCTATTAATTATATAAATTATTTATTATTTACATATGCTATTTACATATATAAATTATATATATATATTATATATATATCCATATATATTATATATATATATATATATAATATCCATTAAAGTGTGAGGTGATATCTCTCATAGTAGTTTTGATTTGTCTTTTCATGATAATTAATGATGAGTATTTTTTCATATATCTGTTAGGATTCACTAATCCTACTTCTGTGTGTATATACATAATAATTGAAATCAGGTTCTTGAAGAGATATCTGCACTTTCATGTTCATTGGTGTTATTATTCACAATAGCCAAGATATGAAAACATTCAAGTCATCATCAAAAGACGAATAAAAGAAAAGTGTTACATACATACCATGGAATATTATTCAGCCTTAAAAAGGAGGAAATACTGCCATTTGAAGATAGCATGGAATAACTTGGAGGACATTAAGCTAACTGAGAAACCAGTCATAGAAGAGCAAATAAGTTACAACTCCACTTATATGAGGTAGCCAAACCACAAGAAGAAAATGCAATAATGGTTGCCATGAGCTGAACTAGAGGTGGAAGGAAACTGGAGGGAGAAGGGGTAGTTGTTCAATGGGTATAAGGCTTCAGTTATACTGAATAATACGTTCTAGAAATCTGTTGTACAACATAGAGCTCATAGTTAGCAATACAGTATTGTGCATTTTTTCAAAATTGTAAAAAGGGTAGATCTCATGTTGTGTTATTACCACACACACACACACACACACACAGGGATACCCAAGGAAACTTGGGTAGTGTTGGATATGTCTATTACCTTGATTGTGGTGATAGTATCACAGGTGTTTGCATACTTCTAAACTCATCAACTTGTACAAATTAAATATGTACAACTCTTTTTATATCAATTATACCTCAACAAAGCTGTTAAAAAAACAAACAACAAACTTCTAAACTGTTTATGTCCAATGTCTTACAGTAAGGAATAAAGTGGTATGAAAATTAGTAGGTATGAAAAAAATGCCATGCCTGTCTCTATTCCCTTGATACCTGCACTCTGCATTTTTAGAAGGTCATTCAAAATTCCAAGAGCCCAGATGCTACTGGTATCTGGAAAACAGAATAGAAGCAATCAAATCCATGCTCATTAGCCCATTGCTTCTCCTCTTTCACTAAAAATTTAGTGATTTATGCTCATAAACAAGATTTTAATTCTATGGTGTTCCAGCACCAGCTGGTGCCAGATTATCATGAAGAATCATCTATAAAGCAGACTAAAATGTTGTCGTCCTCTGCTAACTGATCACAGCAAACTCCTCATAAACCATGATGGTAGATTGAGGGTGACAGGCAGTGTAGCAGGAGTAGGTGTTCTGGGAGCTTGCTCTACAAGCTTGGGCAACTTACTTGGGCTTTCAGGACAGATTTGAGGCCATTGCCCTATATTACATTTTCATTTGTTGGTACAAAGATGCTGTTCACACATTTATGACTTGGTGGATTACATAATGCCCATCACAAGTGCTCTCCTTAATACCCATCATTCATCTAGCCCATCCTCCACCCACATCCCTCCATCAACCCTCAGTTTGTTCTCTATAGTTAAAAGTCTCCTATGGTTTGCCTCCCTCTCTCTCTGTCTTTTTTTTTCCTTCCCCTATATTCATCTGCTTTGTTTCTTAAATTCCACATATGAGTGAAATCATATTGTATTTGTCTTTCTCTGACTATTTTACTTAGCATAGTACACTCTAGTGTCATATGTTTTTTCTCAAGTAAAAAGAGGCCACGTGAGTCTTGTGCCTCTTTTTAGTCCTAGGAAGTGCAATGGAAATCAGTTTTGCTTTTCACTTTGAAGGGGAAATCCAGTTATGATCCTGGCCAGGAAACACCAAAAAATTGTGAAGTGGAAAATAAATTTTAATAGGATTTATCTCCCTCTAGCAAGCATGCTTCTTGCCAAATGTTGGATGGTATCCACTATGCCTGTCCTGTCAACATGTTGTCATCAATGTGGTGGACCGACATAATGTCTTTTGAGATGTTGAGTTTATCTAGATTTCTCAAACCAAATTGTGAGTGAGAACTATATGAAGAGAAATACAATAGAGATTTACTGCTGTCATTACAAGTTGAAAGCCAACTGCTGCTGGTGTTTTCTACTTATTGGTAGAGAGCAAAATCTTTTGGCAGTTTGATAGCTGCATGATGGGTGCCATGGGTAATGCTAATTGCCTCTATAAAGAGACTACATCTGGAACAACAATTGGAGTCTTCATCAGATTTTATTGGTCATCTCCCATTACTGCCATGGTTAATCTTCACAGGCCAAACAGACATGTTAAATAGAGTTGTGATAAGAATCCCGGAATCTCTGTACTTTCCCCAGGAGTGCAGCATTGCTTTTGTTTTTCTCTTTTGGTAGGGAGGGGCAGATTTCAGGGCTAATCATTGGCTCCTCCTAACTACCCAACCCACTCTGAAAATGACTCAGACCAAACTGTCTTTATCACCTGATTATAAACCCTACCTTTGGTTGAAACCAGTGGAATTAATTTTTTTTTCAACGTTTATTTATTTTTGGGACAGAGAGAGACAGAGCATGAACGGG
>NW_024421818.1:0-4415 GCF_014898765.1 Herpailurus yagouaroundi | reverse complement strand
CTCGGCTCCCTAGTGGTCTTTGGGGATCACGAATTCTGGGCATAACATTTGGGGGCTCGTCCGGGATCCCCAAGAACCCCGAGGGACCCCCAACCCGGAGAGCCTGACTGGCCACGGTTACTGTCTGTTTGTTCTGTCTTTTCTGTGTGAGCTCATTTCTGGAATTCTGGTAGTGCCCGACGCAGTCTAAGTGGATGCACTGGAGGACCACGGGCCGGGAGTTTCGGAAGACGTTCTGATTCTCCCTTCTGGAGGGACGTGGAATCCCCTCAAAGGTCGGAGACGAGGCGGGTCGCTCCCGCTGGTCGGCGTAAGGCCGTCGTCTTTGGAGGGACGTGGAATCCCCTCAAAGGTCTAAGCTAGCTTGCAGTTTTGCTTCCATGGAGTTGGAAGACTTTCTAGGGGCCCTCTGTTTGTCTGTTTTTGTGTTTCTCTGTTTTGCTCTGTGGACTTACTGGACGGACGTTATGGGACAGACTCAGACTACTCCTCTAAGTATTATGATTGATCACTTTAAGGATGTGAGGGGAAGAGCTAACAACCTCAGTGTGGAAGTCCGAAAGGGTCGGTTGCAGTTTTTTTTTGTTCTAGCGAGTGGCCAACTTTCAACGTCGGATGGCCACCAGAGGGGACCTTCGACCTCCCTACCATCCACCGAGTCAGGAGTATCATCTCTCAGCCTAAGACGGGCCATCTTGATCAGCTCCCTTACATTATCATTTGGCAGGACCTTGTAGAAGACCCACCCTCTTGGCTTAAGCCCTTCCTAACCCTGCTCCCTCCAGAGCCAAAACCCATTCTTGCTTTGCAGGAGACAGAGAAGAGGAAAAGTCTTACCCAGCCTTCAGCACCCCTCTACCCTGTCCTACAGGGGGGTACTGAAGAAGAATTAATTTTTCCTCCCCCGTATAACCCCTCTAGGATGCCGGAAGAACACCATCCTCCCCCTCCGGGGGAGGCAGACGCTGTTCCGAGAGCGGGAGGCGGAAACGCTCCAGGGGGAAGCCCGCCCTTTAGCAGACAAAGGGCTCAGAGGGGGCAATCCGCCTCCGCCGCCGACTCCACTATTCTGCCCCTGCGAGCCACCAGACCCCCCAGACGCGGAGGGGAATCAGCCCCCTCACTATTGGCCTTTCGCCACTAGTGACCTCCACAATTGGAAAGCTCAGAATCCTAAGTTTTCCGAGAAACCGGCAGGGCTTATTGATTTATTAGACTCTGTTCCGTTTACCCATCAGCCCACGTGGGACGATTGCCAGCAGCTTTTGCAGGTCCTGTTCACGACTGAAGAAAGAGAAAGAATCCTCAATGGGGCCCGAAAACTAGTTCCGGGCGCAGACGGGAATCCCACCACCAACCAGGCTCAGATAGATGCCTCCTTCCCCTTAACTCGGCCCCAGTGGGATTTCAACACGGCAGAAGGTAAGGAGAGGCTCCGGGTCTACCGCCAGACCCTAATGGGGGGTCTCCGAATGGCTGCTAGAAAGCCAACCAATTTGGCCAAGGTAGGAAATGTACAACAGGGAAAAGATGAATCTCCGGCTGCCTTTTTAGAACGGATCATGGAGGCATTCCGTACCTATACCCCCATGGATCCAGAGGCTCCGGAAAGCAAGGCAGCTGTTATCATGGCCTTTGTAAACCAATCGGCCATAGACATTAGGAGAAAATTACAGAAAATAGATAGACTAGGAGAAAAAAGTCTGCAGGACTTACTGGTGGTAGCCGAAAAGGTATATAATAACCGGGAGCCTCCTGAGGACAAGCAGGCTCGCACCATGGCGGCTGCCAGCAGTAAGCAGACTCGAGACCTGGCCGGAATACTACTAGCTACCACTGCTGACTTCCCCGAGGAACGAGACCGCCGTCTCCGGCAGCTGGCAGACGACGCAAGAAAAGGTAAAGGAACCACCAAGGGGGGGAAGCAGAGGCTGCAGAAGGATCAGTGTGCATACTGCAAGGAGACAGGGCATTGGGCCCGAGATTGTCCAAAAAGGGCCGGCGGGAAGGGAAGCAAGACTGATCGAGTAAAAGTCCTAGAGCTAGATGAACTAAGTGATTAGGGGAGTCGGGGTTCGGACCCTCTCCCCGAACCCAGGGTAACTCTTAAAGTGGAGGGGACCCCTATTGACTTCCTTGTCGACACCGGATTACAACATTCGGTCCTCCGCACCCCACAAGGAAAACTAGCCAGCAAGAAGTCCTGGGTACAAGGGGCAACTGGTATGAGCCAGTATTCATGGACTACCCGAAGAACAGTAGATTTGGGAACGGGCCGGGTATCCCACTCCTTTATGGTAATACCAGAATGCCCCTACCCACTGTTAGGACGGGACTTACTGACCAAGATTGGAGCTCAGATAACTTTCAGACAAGGCGGGCCTCAGGTCACCGATGGCAAGGGCCACCGCATCCAGGTCCTGACCATGAAACTGGGGGATGAATACCTCCTCCACCAGGAGGCGCTCCCGAGAGAGGATAATATAGACAGATGGCTACAAGAATTCCCCTCGGTTTGGGCAGAGACAGGGGGGATGGGACTAGCAGCTCATAGGACCCCAGTCCTGGTAGAGCTCAAGCCAGGAGAGAGAGTCCGGTAAGGATCAAACAATACCCCATGTCTCAGGGGGCCCGGAAGGGGATCCAGCCAAACGTCCAGAGACTACGAAGCCTAGGGGTACTAGTTCCTCGCCAGTCTGCCTGGAACACCCCCTTACTGCCGGTCAAAAAGCCTCACACAAATGACTACCGACCGGTACAAGACCTCTGGGAAGTAAATAAGAGGGTCGCGGACATACACCCAACTGTTCCCAACCCATATACTCTCTTGAGCTCCTAGGCGCCCTCCAGGGTCTGGTATACTGTACTAGATTTAAAGGACGCCTTCTTCAGTCTGCCGGTGGCACCCCAGAGCCAACCCTTGTTCGCCTTTGAGTGGCATGATCCGGAGGAGGGCTACAGTGGGCAACTCACCTGGACACGGCTACCTCAGGGATTCAAAAATTCACCCACCATCTTCAACGAGGCACTACACGAGGACCTGGTATTTACAGACACCTTCTCTGGCTGGGTGGAGGCATACCCAACCAAGCATGAAACGGCTCAGACGGTGGCTAAGAAGCTACTAGAAGACATCTTACCCAGGTATGGTTTTCCTGCCATGGTAGGATCAGACAATGGACCAGCTTTTATCTCGCAGGTAACACAGGCAGTAGCCAAGGCGGTGGGGGCAAACTGGAAATTACATTGCGCTTATAGGCCCCAGAGCTCAGGACAGGTAGAAAGAATGAATAGAACTCTAAAAGAGACCCTTACCAAATTAACCATGGAGACTGGCGGGGACTGGGTGACTCTCCTACCATACGCCCTTTACCGGGTTAGAAACACTCCTTACACTCTGGGTTTTACTCCCTACGAGATCATGTTTGGCAGGCCACCCCCTGTTATTCCCAGCCTTCGAGCTGAACTTATTGCTGAGTTTAAGGATCAAGAACTTTTTCTTTCCTTGAGCGGGCTCCAGAGGGCGCACGAGGACATTTGCCCGCGCCTCCGTGCCATCTACGAGGCTGGCCCAATCCCGACACCTCATCAGTACAGGCCGGGAGACTGGTCGTCAAGAGGCACCACTGAGAGACTCTCGAGCCGCGCTGGAAGGGACCCTACATCGTGGTGTTGACAACCCCCACCGCTCTCAAGGTAGACGGCATCGCGACCTGGGTCCATCACACCCACGCTCAGCCAGCGGACCCCTCCTCCATCCGGAAGGACGTTGTCACGTGATGGGCCATCAGTCGGGACCAACACAACCCGCTCAAGCTCAAGCTACAGCGCATTTGACCTACCTAATATTGGTAACTCTGTTAACTCTGCTTGTCATTGCTCATGCTGCCGGGAGTCCCCACGCCCCCCAAAACATCACCTGGCAGATCATAGACACCAGCTCAGGGACAATACTTAATCAGACCTCCCAGAGCCACCCCAGGGACACTTGGTTCCCAAAACTTTGCGTAAACCCCCAAACTCTGTTCCCCTTGTCACCATAAATGCAGCCGGTCCCATGATTGGGTCCCTAAGCTACATGACAAGGGGGGAATGAAAGGGTGGGCCTACGCCGCGACTCCATCTTGTTCTGTGTCCTTCACCTTGACCACACCTCCTCCCCTTGAGTAACCCCCCCTCACCTGCCTAACAGGACTCGGACCCTTCCCCAGGACCCTTCCCCAGCCAATCGGCTGAGGCCACAGCCATTACCTCACCAACTGCCCCTAGGCCCCAATAAAACCTTTGTCCTTTTGAAACTCGCTCTCTTTCCCTGGTATCTCACCGCTGCGTCGGTGCAGGTAGGGGATGGAGCTCGAGCTAGCTCGAATAAAGGCTCTTTGCTTTTGCATCGGACTCGGCTCCCTAGTGGTCTT
>NW_024421817.1:0-2224 GCF_014898765.1 Herpailurus yagouaroundi | reverse complement strand
CCCCCCTATTCACGTTTTTTAGAAGGAGAATAGATTTGTGTTTTGTGGAATTAAAGTTTAGGAACAAAAAATGACAACCAAAAAACCTCATTATGTGTTACCTTAGGAGAAAATCCAAAGCTTTAACCTCCCGTGAGGCCCTCTGAAATCTGTGCTCCCTGGTCTGTCCAGACACATCTCTGGTCCCTGACCCCTTGTGCACTGGGCTCCAGCCACCCAAGCTTCTCTGTCAGTCCCTCAAATGGGCCAAGTTTCTTCCCACCCCAGGACCTTCATATATGTTGTTTGCTCTGTTTGGGAGGCTTGCCCCCATCTCCATTCCTGTTCTCAACTCCACATCCTGCACCCATTTGCCTGGCCAAACCCTGGTCATCCTGGAGGAGCCGCTGATCTTCCTTCCCAGTCTTTCCTTGAGCACCCTTAGGCCTGATCAGTCTTCCTCTTCGCCTGCATTGTGTCCTTTGTTTTTCCTTCATGACCTTTCTCACAGTTGTCATTAAATATATGAATGTGTGTTTGATGTCTGTCTCCCTCTAGACAGGGACATTGTTTACTCTTGTACAGGCAGCTCCCACCTCAAAGCATGGCACCTGGTCGACATTCAGTAAGTCTTTGAATAAATGAATGATGTTTTCTGTCTTGTCTACTCCGGGGGATGCTGTGATTATGTGAAAGTTTTAAAGGACGGTATAAAGTAGTTCACAAATGGATAGAAAGAGCATTATCATCCTGCCTAAATAATTATCTAAACTTCAGTAAACCTCATAATTTTATTTCTTGCTGTATACAACTGTCCTATGTTTTGTGTCTTGGCAAATTGGCAAAGTTTTGGCATTAGATACATTTAAAGTTATTGTTACTAATGATGATACTGTGGTTAATGCCTGTTGCTTTTTATCCTAAAGACATTTTATTTCACTCTATCTAGTGTTTAGTTTATACATAAAAATCAAGTTTGGGCATCCTCTTCTTGCAGAGATTCCAAACTGGCTTATTTTTATAACATAGACATGAGCTGGTCCTTCTGTTTCTTATTTCTTGCATTGTTCTTGGGGAGCCACCCTTTTTATTTATAATAATCAGATGACCCTGAAGCAGTTCTGTCGTGTACTAGTGTGTGCAAGCCGTGTAAGCATGTAATATTCCTCAACAGGCAGATGAAGCATATTCTATTGGCCCCGCTCCCTCCCAGCAGAGCTACCTTTCTATGGAGAAAATCATTCAAGTGGCCAAGATCTCTGCTGCTCAGGTAATAAGATCATGCCGGTCTGGCTTAGTCTGGTGGGATGGATGGGGGCAAAGGTAGGGCTGATAACACTGCATCTGGTTCACTTCTTTTTTTTTTTTCCCTAAAGTTTATTTATTTTATTTTGAGAGAGAGAGCATGAGTGAGGGAGGGGCGGGGGGGGGGTGGAGCTGGAGAGAATCCCAAGCAGGCTCCACAGCTGTCAGCACAAAGCCCCATGCAGGGCTCAAACTCACCAACAGTGAGATCATGACCTGAGCTGAAATCAAGAGTCGGACGCTTAACCAACTGAGCCACCCAGGCACCCCAGTGTTCTCTTCTTTAGAATCAGTTCCTAGACTGAATAACTTAGGCATTAATTTATACACACAGGTATTTAAAATATGTTTGTTTCTAAACTTTTTAGTTATCTCTTGGAGTAAAAAACCCCTAGGAATGTACAGAGATGATACTAATACATGGACTTTATATATTTCCTTAGGAATGCAAGCACTATAACAGAAATAGCACTTCATATGTTTATCACGTGTTTGAACGTATATGACATAGTATTATTACCTCCATTTTACAAATGTAAAATCTAATGCACAGAAGGTTACATGATATCCAAAATCATCTAGTCTCGCTAATCAGAGCATGTTCCATGGCATTGTTTGGGAACACTGTAGAAATGCAGACTCTTAGGCCTCACCCCAAGCCACTGTAGTTTACATTTTTATGCATACTTTGCATTTTTATTAAGATCCCCAGGTGCTTTGAAAGCAAAATTTATCATTGAATGAGACAGGATTAAACAAGAGTCTCCCGACTTCTAGCCCTATATCAGACGAGGCTGAGCAGTAGAACTTCATTGCCCTGCATTTTGATAAAAGGGAAGATAGTATTTACTCAGAAATTTCAGGCTTCAGACACCTGGGTGGCTTACTTGGTTAAGCATCCAACTCTTTTTTTTTTCTTTTTTTTTTTAATTTTTTTTTT
>NW_024421816.1:0-8005 GCF_014898765.1 Herpailurus yagouaroundi | reverse complement strand
TGGTTATTATCTTTTATTTTATTAATGTGATGTATCACATTGATTGAGTTGTGAATGTTGAAGCAGCCCAGCATCCCGAGAATGAATCCCACTTGATCATGGTGAATAATTCTTTTTATATGCTGTTGAATTTGATTTGCTAGTATCTTACTGAGAATTTTTGCATTCATATTCATCAGGGATATTGGCCTGTAGTTCTCTTTTTTTACTGGGTCTCTGGCTGGTTTAGGAATCAAATTGATACCGGCTTCATAGAATGAGTCTGGAATTTTTCCTTCCCTTTCAATTTTTTGGAATAGCTTGAGAAGGATAGGTATTATCTCTGCTTTAAATGTCTGGTAGAATTCCCCAAGGAAGCCATCTAGTCCTGGACTCTTATTTGTTGGGAAATATTTGATAACTGATTCAATTTCCTTGCTGGTTGTGGGTCTGTTCAAGTTTTCTCTTTCTTCCTGTTTGAGTTTTAGAAGTGTGTGGGTGTTTAGGAATTTGTCCATTTCTTCCAGGTTGTCCAATTTGTTGGCATATAATTTTTCATAGTATTCCCTGATAATTGATTGTATTTCTGAGGGATTGGTAGTAATAATTCCATTTTCATTCATGATTTTATCTATTTGGGTCATCTCCCTTTTCTTTTTGAGAAGCTTGGTTAGAAGTTTATCAATTTTGTTTATTTTTTCAAAAAACCAACTCCTGGTTTCATTGATCTGCTCCACAGTTTTTAGATTCTATATTGTTTATTTCTGCTCTGATATTTATTATTTCTCCTCTTCTGCTGGGTTTGGGGTGTCTTTGCTGTTCTGTTTCTATTTCCTTTAGGTGTGCTGTTAGATTTTGTATTTGGGATTTTTCTTATTTCTTGAGATAGGCCTGGATTGCAATGTATTTTCCTCTCAGGACTGCCTTCGCTGCATCCCAAAGCATTTGGATTACTGTATTTTCATTCTCGTTTGTTTCCATATATTTTTTAATTTCTTCTCAAATTGCCTTTCATTCTTTAGTCGGGTGTTCTTTAACTTCCATGCTTTTGGAGGTTTTCCAGACTTCTTCCTGTGATGGATTTCGAGCACTGGTTGATTTCATAGCATTCTGGTCTAAAAGTGTGCATGGTATGATCTCAATTCTTTTATACTTATGAAGGGCTGTTTTGTGACCCAGCATGTGATCTTAGAGAATATTCCATGTGCACTTGAGAATAAAGTATTGCTTTTTTTATCTGTTGCTTTATTTATCTGTTGCTTTGGGATGCAGAGTTCTAAATATATCTGTCAAGTCCATCTGATCCAATGTATCATTCAGAGCCCTTGTTTCCTTATTGATCCTGTGTCTAGATGATCTATCCATTACTGTAAGTGGAGTATTAAAGAGCCCTGCAATTACCACATTCTTATCAATAAGGTTGCTTATGTCCGCGATTAATTGTTTTATATATTTGGGGGCTTTCATATTCGGTGCATAGACATTTATAATTGTTAGTTCTTCTTGATGGATAGACCCTGTAATTATTATGTAATTCTTCATCTCTTGTTATAGCCTTTAATTTAAAGTCTAGTTTGTCTGATATAAGTATGGCTACTCCAGCTTTCTTTTGACTTCCAGTAGCATGATAGATAGTGCTCCATCCCCTCACTTTCTTTTTTTTTTTATTTTTTTTATTTTTTAATTTTTTTAATTTTTTTAATTTTTTTTATTTTTATTTTTATTTATTTATTTATTTATTTTTAAAAAAAATTTTTTTTTTCAACATTTATTTATTTTTGGGACAGAGAGAGACAGAGCATGAACGGGGGAGGGGCAGAGAGAGAGGGAGACACAGAATCGGAAACAGGCTCCAGGCTCTGAGCCATCAGCCCAGAGCCCGACGCGGGGCTCGAACTCCCGGACCGCGAGATCGTGACCTGGCTGAAGTCGGACGCTTAACCGACTGCGCCACCCAGGCGCCCCATCATCCCCTCACTTTCAATCAGAAGGTGTCCTCAGGTCTAAAATGAGTCTCTTGCAGACAGCAAATAGATGGGTCTGGGCTTTTTTTTTAATCCATTCTGATACCCTATGTCTTTTGGTTGGTGCATTTAGTTCATTTACATTCAGTGTTATTATAGAAAGATATGGGTTGAGAGTCATTGTAATGTCTGTAGGTTTCATGCTTGTAGTGATGTCTCTGGTACTTTGTGGTCCTTGCAACATTTCACTCACAGAATCCCCTTTAGGATCTCTTGTAGGGCTGGTTTAACAATGATGAATTCCTTCAGTTTTGTTTGTTTGGGAAGACCTTTATCTCTCCTTCTATTCTGAATGACAGACTTGCTGGATACAGAATTCTCAGCTGCATATTTTTTCTGTTCATCACATTGAATATTTCCTGCTGTTCCTTTCTGGCCTGCCAAGTTTCAGTAGATAGGTCTGTCACTAGTCTTATTGGTCTCCCTTTATATGTTAGAGCGTGTTTATCCCTAGCTGCTTTCAGAATTTTCCCTTTAGCCTTGTATTTTGCCAGTTTCACTATGATATGTTGTGCAGAAGATCAATTCAAGTTACATGTGAAGAGAGTTCTCTGTGCTCTTGGATTTCAATGCCTGTTTCCTTCCCCAGATCCGGGAAGTTCTCAGCTATTATTTCTTCAAGTACACCTTCAGCCCCTTTCTGTCTCTCTTCCTCTTCTGGAATTCCTATTATATGGATATTGTTTCGTTTGATTGCATCACTTAGTTCTCTAATTCTCCCCTCATACTCCTGGATTTTTCTCATCTCTCTTTTTCTCAACTTCCTCTTTTTCCATAATTTTATTTTCTAATTCACCTATTCTCTCCTCTGCCTCTTCAATCTGAGCTGTGGCCGCCTCCATTTTATTTTGCACCTCATTTATAGCATTTTTTAGCTCCTCCTATTTCTTAGTCCCTTGATCTCTGTAGCAATAGATTCTCTGCTGTCCTCTATACTTTTTGCAAGTCCTGCGATTAATTTTATGACTATTATTCTAAATTCGTGTTCCATTATATTGCTTAAATCGTTTTTGATCAATTGGTTAGCTGTGGCTACTTCCTGGAGTTTCTTTTGAGGAGAATTCTTCCGTTTTGTCATTTTGGATAGAGCTTGGAGTGGCACGGAACTGCAGGGCTCTTCTTCTGTGCTGTCTGGAGTAACTTGCATTGGTGAGCGGGACCGCCGTCAGACCTGATGTCTGTCCCCAGCCCACCACTGGGGCCACAGTCAGACTGGTGTGTACCTTATCTTCCCCTCTCCCAGAGGCAGGACTCACTGTGGAGTGGTGTGGCCCCTGTCTGGGCTACTTGCACACTGCCAGGCTTGTGGTGCTGCTTCGATGGGATCTGACATATTAGCCGGGGTGGATCTGCAAGGTGCATAGGGGTAGAAGGGGCAGGCTCAGATTGCTTTGCCATAGGTGGTCCCCTGTGGGAGGGGCCCTGCAGCACCAGGAGGGAGGCTGACCTTTTGGAGGGAGGGATGAATCCACCGAAGCACAGCGTTGGATGTTTGCGAAGTGCAAGCAAGTTCAGTGAACTAGTTCCGTCTGGGATTTTGGCCTCTTCCGTGGGCCTCTTGTCTATGCTTGGCTCCAGAGAATCTGTTCTGCTAGTCTTCTGGTGGTTTTCTGGGTTATTTAGGCATGTGTGGGTGGAATCTAAGTGATCAGCAGGATAAGGTGAGCCCAGCATCCTCCTACACCGCCATCTTCCTCCAGCTCCTTTGTTTCCTATTTTAACTGTGTACTTTTAAAATGTATAATTCTTACCTCTAATATTCTAAATTTTCTCCTCATTTAGTTGCCTATCAATTTTCTTTCTACTGTTTGTTTTGAGACATTCTAGTGCATATATTTTCTATTTCTCTTTGCCTTTTAGAATGTGACACAAATGTACTTTCTTTTAACTGTAGCTTTAAGTGCATTGAAAGCAATATCTTGTGAATATCCACATGAATAGTTGTGATTGAAGTGGACAGTAATTGCTATTTTAAGTGCTCATACTACTGTCCGTGTAAAAAAAAAAAGGTTTTCAAGCCTTTGTGTTTTGAAAAGATTGTAGCAGATCTAAGCATGATATGAGTTGGCTCTTATTTAGCTGATAGCCACAATTTACTTAAAATTATCATATTAAAATGTAATCTAATATTGAATAAATTTTATATCTAAATAGATGGAGACTGTATGATTCACTGTAAATGAGGTTTGTACACTATGTAGGTATTGGAAATTGCAGTACGTGTTTAGCTAATACATAAATGTCTGTGAAGCATTAATAAACATGAGGCATTTTGATGTTAAAATGCCATGCAACAACAGAATTGTTTTTCTTTCTAGTATTGGGAAAAGAGTTTTATTTAGCTTATGAGGTTTTTTTTTTTTCCCAAATACCTTCGTACCGCACTTACGAAAGGAGCTGTCTCTGGGTATTGTCAGGCAGCTGCTCAGGAATATTTGGCCAAGGTGGAACGGAAAAGAATAGCATCTATGGAGAATTTGTCACTCTACATATCTATGTTAGGGTTGCAGGAATGCAGCTGAGGTTTCCAGAGCAAAGTCAGTTGGATCAATTATAGAAGAGACTGAGAATTCTCTGAAATTTGTATAGAAGCTCTTATACAAGGAAGTAATTAGCCTGACATGAACCAGTTTGGGAACAAAACAGGGTTAGTGGGTGGTTAGGAAAAAAAAAAGGATAAAAATAGCAGAAGAAGATCTGGACCAGACCTGGGACAGAAAGATTTGCTTGAGGGCTCTTAAGAGTTTTACTGTGTCTTAGAACCCAGGGGCTGATCTTTCACACTAGAACTGTTATCATTGTCATGCTTAAAACTACACAGTGTGTTTCTTAATAGTTGTTCAATTCTTCTCAACTTCCCCTCACCCCCAACAAGTTAATAGAGCTTCAGAGATTGCTACCAGAACAAAAAGAACTTAAATTCCATTCAGTTTAGTAGAATGATATTTAAGGACCTAGTAAATGTCAGGCACAGTATTCAGTGAGGAAAGTGAATAAGATCACTTCTCACGTAGGGACACACAAACAGCATAATGTATTAAACTAAGCAGTATGAAAATGAGCACTGCAAGGTCACTCTATCCAGACCTCAGTGAGGCAGAGGTCAAGAGCTGGGGGACAGGTGAGGCTTGCTCAGGAGGTGATTCTAGAGCTCAACATTGAAGAAGAGTAGGATTGTGTTATGCAAATGGTAGAAATTGTCATGTTTCAGATTGCAGCAGGGCAATGGGTAGAGGAATATTTTAGAATCAGAGAATGGGATTAGTGAAGGCATGTCATTGTAACACAACAGATTAGCAGCATGGCTTCTGTGACTCTGTTTCCTAATTTTTAAAGATGAGGAGCATTTATTCATCTTGATTCAAGCTCTATTAATTTCTAATGTTAGAAGTTTTGCTCTTTTTAAAAATAACATATTTCTTACATATTGGAAGCCTGGATTCAATAAAATATTAATGGTTTATAATCATTTGGTCATAAAATCACCTGCAGTTGAAGATTCCTGGTTAATATCTTTCTTATTTTCTTGAGGCATGAGTTATTTTTCTAATTTTGTATTTTTTAAGTTGTGCTTCATATGTTTTAGCCCATTTTATTATAATGTCTACAGGTCTTTATAAATCAAAGTATATGCTTTAAAATTTTGTCTTTGGGGGCACCTGAGTGGTTCAGTTGGTTAGGCATCCGGCTTCAGCCAAGGTCATGATCTCCTGGTTCATGAGTTCCAGTCCCACGTGAGAGTCTCTGCTGTCAGCACAGAGCCCACTTTGGATCCTCTATCCCCCCCCCTCTGCCCCTTCCCTGCTCACATGCTTTATCTCTGTCTCAAAAATAATAAATAGAAAGTTTAAATCTTTATTTTTTTTTAAATAAAACTGTTGGTTAAACTTTCGGAATAAACACATTGGCAAAAGGTGTTAGAAGCTTAAGAGATAAACCAATTGCCCAATAAATATAAACATTTACCTGTTTGAAGTATGATTTTGTACCTTCAAAAATGTGGAAATATACTCTTGATGCCATATAATGTATTTTCTTTTTTTTCTCAATATAATAAATTTATTGTCAAATTGGTTTCCATACAACACCCAGTGCTCATCCCAAAAGGTGCCCTCTTCAATACCCATCACCCACCCTCCCACCCCCAATCAACCCTCAGTTTGTTCTCAGTTTTTAAGAGTCTCTTATGCTTTGGCTCTCTCCCACTCTAACCTCTTTTTTTTTTTCCTTCACCTCCCCCATGGGTTTCTGTTAAGTTTCTCAGGATCCACATAAGAGTGAAACCATATGGTATCTGTCTTTCCCTGTATGGCTTATTTCGCTAGCATCACACTCTCCAGTTCAATCCACATTGCTACAAAGGGCCATATTGCATTCTTTCTCATTACCACGTAGTACTCCATTGTGTATATAAACCACAATTTCTTTACCCATTCATCAGTTGATGGACATTTAGGGTCTTTCCATAATTTGGCTATTGTTGAGAGTGCTGCTATGAACATTGGGGTACAAGTGCCCCTATGCATCAGTACTCCTGTATCCCTTGGGTAAATTCCTAACAGTGCTATTGCTGGGTCATAGGGTAGGTCTATTTTTAATTCTCTGAGGAACCTCCACACTGTTTTCCAGAGTGGCTGCACCAATTTGCATTCGCACCAATAGTGCAAGAGGGTTCCTGTTTCTCCACATCCTCTCCAGCATCTATAGTCTCCTGATTTGTTCATTTTGGCCACTCTGACTGGCATGAGGTGATATCTGAGTGTGGTTTTGATTTGTGTTTCGCTGATAAGGAGTGACATTGAGCATCTTTTCATGTGCCTGTTGGCCATCCGGATGTCTTCTTTGGAGAAGTGTCTATTCATGTTTTCTGCCCATCTCTTCACTGGGTTATTTGCTTTTCGGGTGTGGAGTTTGGTGAGCTCCTTATAGATTTTGGATACTCGCCCTTTGTCCGATATGTCATTTGCAAATATCTTTTCCCATTCCGTTGGTTGCCTTTTAGTTTTGTAGGTTGTGTCCTTTGCTGTGCAGAAGCTGTTTATCTTCATAAGGTCCCAGTAGTTCATTTTTGCTTTTAATTCCCTTGCCGTTGGGGATGTGTCGACTAAGAGATTGCTACGGCTGAGGTCAGAGAGGTCTTTTCCTGCTTTCTCCTCTAGGGTTTGGATGGTTTCCTGTCTCACATTCAGGTCCTTTATCCATTTTGAGTTTATTTTTGCGAATGGTGTGAGAAAGTAGTCTAGTTTCAACCTTCTGCATGTTGCTGTCCAGTTCTCCCAGCACCATTTGTTCAAGAGACTGTCTTTTTTCCATTGGATGTTCTTTCCTGCTTTGTCAAAGATTAGTTGGCCATACATTTGTGGGTCTAGTTCTGGGGTTTCTATTCTATTCCATTGGTCTATGTGTCTGTTTTTGTGCCAATACCATGCTGTCTTGATGATGACAGCTTTGTAGTAGAGGCTAAAGTCTGGGATTGTGATGCCTCCTGCTTTGGTCTTCTTCTTCAAAATTACTTTGGCTATTCGGGGCCTTTGGTTGTTCCATATGAATTTTAGGATTGCTCATTCTAGCTTCGAGAAGAATGCTGGTGCAATTTTGATTGGGATTGCATGGAATGTGTAGATAGCTTTGGGTACTATTGACATTTTGATAATATTTATTCTTCCAATCCATGAGCAGGGAATGTCTTTCCATATCTTTATATCTTCTTCAATTACCTTCATAAGCTTTCTATAATTTTCAGTATACAGATCTTTTACATCTTTGGTACATCTTTTGTGAATGGGATCAGTTTCTTTATTTGTCTTTCTGTTGCTTCATTGTTAGTGTATAAGAATGCAACTGATTTCTGTACATTGATTTTGTATCCTGAAACTTTGCTGAATTCATGTATCAGTTCTAGCAGACTTTTGGTGGAGTCTATCAGATTTTCCATGTATAATATCATGTCATCTGCAAAAAGTGAAAGCTTGACTTCATCACTGCCAATTTTGATGCCTTTG
>NW_024421815.1:0-2581 GCF_014898765.1 Herpailurus yagouaroundi | reverse complement strand
CTGTCCCAAAAATAAATAAACGTTGAAAAAAAAATTTTTAAATTATGGGTTCTTAAAAATTAAATATATACATATACAAACATACATATGTGCATATAAAATTGAATATATATACATACATACATACATACATATATATATGGAATGAGAAGGAATTATTTTGTTTTCCTGATTTATATTGAGGTATAGTTCCAAAGCACATTTTATTTAGTTGAAACTATGTCTTCTAAAATTCATGACAATGCAGGGCTCCTGGCTCAGTCGGTTAAACATCTGACTTTGGTTCAGGTCATGGTCTCACAGTTCATGGGTTTGAGCCCCGTGTCAGGCTCTGTGCTGACAGCTCAGAGCCTGGAGCCTGCTTGGATTCTGTGTCTCCCTTTCTCTCTGCCTCTTCCCTGCTCACTGAGTCACTTCTTCAAAGGCAGCTCACGCTCATGCTCTCTTTGTCTCTCTCTCTAAAATGAGTAAACATTAAAAAAATTAAAGAAAAATAAAAAGCATTATGATGCATAAAGTTACATTTGTTTTTAGCCACTGCCTGTTACTACATTTAATGGATGTTGTCTTTCCGTGGTAATTTAGATTGTTTCCAGTATATAAGGCAGTATGATTTTTATGCCCATGCGTAGCAGTCTTTTGAAGGTGGTGTACATCCAGAAATGAAAATGCTGGCTATGGAGTATGAAGATCCTCATTTTTGCTAAGTATTATTGCAGGATGTACTAAGTACTAGTAAATATTAAGAAATTACTAAGTATCACTGGAGATCATCGGAGACTTGATCTCAAATGTGTTTGTATCAATTTACATTCTCAACAGTGATGGGTAAGTATTCCTATTTCCACATATCCCTTTCAACACTGGCATGGTCAGTGGGGTGTGGAATTAACTAGGGACTTCCAAATATTGATTTATAAGAAGGCAACATCCAGTCTTCTTTACACTATACCTAAGTAATGTAAACGTTTTGTGTCTTTATGTTTTCAGCTATTCCTATCATACTGTATCATATAAGAATCATTAATAGCAAATTTTATGAATAACTGGCCATAAAAGTAATTGCTATAGGTGGGGAATGGTTTGTAAGTGGACCATAATTTAGTGATAAAATAGCTTCTTTTGTTCAGTGAGTCTTGTGGCATAATCAGTTAAAATGTGAATCCACTTTTAGCAACTGTGCAGCACAAAAGGCATGCATTTCTATGCATAAATCTTATCCCTTGATTTGTAAGTCCCCATACTGAAACTTGTTGTGGAACAAGACAAGGTGTGTATAAATAAATTAATAAAGAAAATAAACAAATATGTGGTGAAATAGCATTATTATAATCTTTTTCCAGAGTTATTTGATTTATAACCTCAATATTAAATATGAAATATACAATCTCTTAATGTAAACTTGGATGTTTCTTTCCTGGCAATGCACACCTCCTATTTCATTAGTCACTTATGCACACTTTGCAGACCTATCAAAGTGCATATCTCTACTAACTTATTCAAATTTGTCCTTTTGAGACAAGGCTTTATTCATTCATTCACTAAACATGTATTAACTTTTTACCATGTGCATACCATTATAGAGTATACTCAGATGTAATGATATGGCCCCCACTCTGGGGGATACTCTAGTGAAGTATCATAATATAGGATTGTAATATTCTTTTTATTTTTTAAAACTAAGAGTAAGTTTACAACCTCCTGAAAATACAATGATGTAACTCATCCTGTATTTGAAGAGCAAAGCTAACTGGAATCAGTAATGCATCATTCAAAAGATCAATTCTTCGTTTCACACATACATGTCTGATTTTCCTTACCTCTGTTCTTATCAGACAGGAAAATAATAATTATTAAGATTTTTTTCCTTAAAGAATGAAAGGATAGTAAACTGGATTATGCTTCTTAGCTGTTAATAAAAGATGGATGTCTTACCCCCTCTGCATACTTAAAAAGATATCGATCCAAAGGATAAGAAAAAAAGGAAAAGAATTCTGGATACAGAGAAGAATCTGTAAAACTAAGAGAAAGCCGGTTCTAGAGCGAATCTAGAGGGAGGGTCCCCATTCACCAAGATGGCATGGAAAGGACTCTAATAATTTAAAGTCCGGTGCATAGACTCCATGGGACAAAAGGTATCCCATAATCAGACTGTAAAGGCTAAGGAAGAAGCAAGAGTTTAGTTTGTGTATAGAAGTTCTTTTTAAATTTTCAGCCTTATGCATTTTCTTTACATAGGACTACGTAGAACTGAATGGAGTTTTTGAAGTATTCTGTCTTCATTGTGTTTTGTCTTCTGGCATTTGCCTGATCTGTTATGTATATTACAACTTTGAAGAGTTCGTAATTGTACTTTCCTTTAAAAAGTCAAAGTAGGGGCGCCTGGGTGGCGCAGTCGGTTAAGCGTCCGACTTCAGCCAGGTCACGATCTCGCGGTCCGTGAGTTCGAGCCCCGCGTCGGGCTCTTGGCTGATGGCTCAGAGCCTGGAGCCTGTTTCCGATTCTGTGTCTCCCTCTTTCTCTGCCCCTCCCCTGTTCATGCTCTGTCTCTCTCTGTCCCAAAAATAAATAAACGTTGAAA
>NW_024421814.1:0-2595 GCF_014898765.1 Herpailurus yagouaroundi | reverse complement strand
TGCTCTGTCTCTCTCTGTCCCAAAAATAAATAAACGTTGAAAAAAAAATTTTTAAATTATGGGTTCTTAAAAATTAAATATATACATATACAAACATACATATGTGCATATAAAATTGAATATATATACATACATACATACATACATATATATATGGAATGAGAAGGAATTATTTTGTTTTCCTGATTTATATTGAGGTATAGTTCCAAAGCACATTTTATTTAGTTGAAACTATGTCTTCTAAAATTCATGACAATGCAGGGCTCCTGGCTCAGTCGGTTAAACATCTGACTTTGGTTCAGGTCATGGTCTCACAGTTCATGGGTTTGAGCCCCGTGTCAGGCTCTGTGCTGACAGCTCAGAGCCTGGAGCCTGCTTGGATTCTGTGTCTCCCTTTCTCTCTGCCTCTTCCCTGCTCACTGAGTCACTTCTTCAAAGGCAGCTCACGCTCATGCTCTCTTTGTCTCTCTCTCTAAAATGAGTAAACATTAAAAAAATTAAAGAAAAATAAAAAGCATTATGATGCATAAAGTTACATTTGTTTTTAGCCACTGCCTGTTACTACATTTAATGGATGTTGTCTTTCCGTGGTAATTTAGATTGTTTCCAGTATATAAGGCAGTATGATTTTTATGCCCATGCGTAGCAGTCTTTTGAAGGTGGTGTACATCCAGAAATGAAAATGCTGGCTATGGAGTATGAAGATCCTCATTTTTGCTAAGTATTATTGCAGGATGTACTAAGTACTAGTAAATATTAAGAAATTACTAAGTATCACTGGAGATCATCGGAGACTTGATCTCAAATGTGTTTGTATCAATTTACATTCTCAACAGTGATGGGTAAGTATTCCTATTTCCACATATCCCTTTCAACACTGGCATGGTCAGTGGGGTGTGGAATTAACTAGGGACTTCCAAATATTGATTTATAAGAAGGCAACATCCAGTCTTCTTTACACTATACCTAAGTAATGTAAACGTTTTGTGTCTTTATGTTTTCAGCTATTCCTATCATACTGTATCATATAAGAATCATTAATAGCAAATTTTATGAATAACTGGCCATAAAAGTAATTGCTATAGGTGGGGAATGGTTTGTAAGTGGACCATAATTTAGTGATAAAATAGCTTCTTTTGTTCAGTGAGTCTTGTGGCATAATCAGTTAAAATGTGAATCCACTTTTAGCAACTGTGCAGCACAAAAGGCATGCATTTCTATGCATAAATCTTATCCCTTGATTTGTAAGTCCCCATACTGAAACTTGTTGTGGAACAAGACAAGGTGTGTATAAATAAATTAATAAAGAAAATAAACAAATATGTGGTGAAATAGCATTATTATAATCTTTTTCCAGAGTTATTTGATTTATAACCTCAATATTAAATATGAAATATACAATCTCTTAATGTAAACTTGGATGTTTCTTTCCTGGCAATGCACACCTCCTATTTCATTAGTCACTTATGCACACTTTGCAGACCTATCAAAGTGCATATCTCTACTAACTTATTCAAATTTGTCCTTTTGAGACAAGGCTTTATTCATTCATTCACTAAACATGTATTAACTTTTTACCATGTGCATACCATTATAGAGTATACTCAGATGTAATGATATGGCCCCCACTCTGGGGGATACTCTAGTGAAGTATCATAATATAGGATTGTAATATTCTTTTTATTTTTTAAAACTAAGAGTAAGTTTACAACCTCCTGAAAATACAATGATGTAACTCATCCTGTATTTGAAGAGCAAAGCTAACTGGAATCAGTAATGCATCATTCAAAAGATCAATTCTTCGTTTCACACATACATGTCTGATTTTCCTTACCTCTGTTCTTATCAGACAGGAAAATAATAATTATTAAGATTTTTTTCCTTAAAGAATGAAAGGATAGTAAACTGGATTATGCTTCTTAGCTGTTAATAAAAGATGGATGTCTTACCCCCTCTGCATACTTAAAAAGATATCGATCCAAAGGATAAGAAAAAAAGGAAAAGAATTCTGGATACAGAGAAGAATCTGTAAAACTAAGAGAAAGCCGGTTCTAGAGCGAATCTAGAGGGAGGGTCCCCATTCACCAAGATGGCATGGAAAGGACTCTAATAATTTAAAGTCCGGTGCATAGACTCCATGGGACAAAAGGTATCCCATAATCAGACTGTAAAGGCTAAGGAAGAAGCAAGAGTTTAGTTTGTGTATAGAAGTTCTTTTTAAATTTTCAGCCTTATGCATTTTCTTTACATAGGACTACGTAGAACTGAATGGAGTTTTTGAAGTATTCTGTCTTCATTGTGTTTTGTCTTCTGGCATTTGCCTGATCTGTTATGTATATTACAACTTTGAAGAGTTCGTAATTGTACTTTCCTTTAAAAAGTCAAAGTAGGGGCGCCTGGGTGGCGCAGTCGGTTAAGCGTCCGACTTCAGCCAGGTCACGATCTCGCGGTCCGTGAGTTCGAGCCCCGCGTCGGGCTCTTGGCTGATGGCTCAGAGCCTGGAGCCTGTTTCCGATTCTGTGTCTCCCTCTTTCTCTGCCCCTCCCCTGTTCATGCTCTGTCTCTCTCTGTCCCAAAAATAAATAAACGTTGAAA
>NW_024421813.1:0-2785 GCF_014898765.1 Herpailurus yagouaroundi | reverse complement strand
CATGGAAATGATTCTCACTGACTCATCACACCACACTTTCCACCTGTTCTGCCATGTCAAGGACTCATTTCTGCTGTAGTCGTGACATGAAACGAAATAACTTGTCAAATGTTTTAGGAGTAATAAGCGACATCATGTCACCTCTACGAGCACAAGCCACTTCCCGATAACCGTGCTGATATCCTTTTATCTATTTAAGTGTTTATTTATTTATTTAAATATTTATGAGATTTAAATTTTTTCAAGTAATATGATGTGTACCCTTATGTTTTGGTAATATAATAAAATATATTCTTTATATTTAAGCAGCGTATCATTTTTTTATTTCACGTTTACTGTAGGAAGTGTTTATAAAGAGTAACATCAGGTCTAATGGTGCAACTTGATGGAAAACCAGATGAGAGGATTCATTTACCCATCAGATTCTATTAAAATCAGAGGTAACAACTGTCTTCCTCTAAGACAAGTTGTTCATTGCCCTTACGACATGGGATATAACAAATACAGTTCCTGCTGTCTTTACCTTTGATTTTTGTAGGGATAGAATCCTAAAAGCCATCATCATACTTAATATTATAATGAAGCAGGGAGAGAAGTGAATTCTCTCAACTGATGGTAGAATGAAGAATGTCAGGAAATAAAAATAAAAGCTGTCAGTCTCGTCTACATTGACTGATACACATGGAAGTGCCAATACCCATTGTCAATGGATAGGCGAGCTTAGATTTTTTAAAAAATGCCATAGAACAGGTCCATACATGGCAACAGGAAGCCAGAAACAGAGGTGGTCATGGGGCACGACAGTGTAGTGTGACCGAAAGAGTTACACTTGATTCTAAGGCACAGCAGGGGAGAGAAACACCAAGGATACACAGGTATACTGACCATTCAGTAGAAGGATAACAAGAGAGGATGCTGAGTGTATTTAAGGAAATACACGTGCTTAGAAGAACGTCAGTGGATTCATGGAAGATGTGGGTCTAACTGCCTGCTACGACAGAAAAATGGATACCATCGTGAACTTCATGACAGTTCGTTTGATGGAATTACTAAGCAGGAAACCACACTGGAATTCCTGAAAGCCTCAATAAGAGAAGTTAGCGTCTCTGAAATGAAAAAGAATACAGCGTGGGATCTGGAAAATAACGTGGGGCAGTTTTTCTGTGCATCGTTCTGCCTTTTATGCCATATATCTATTTCTCAGTGATTTCATGGAATTGATGTGCTGGCAAATCATACTAATGTGTCTAGTATTATATTTATTTTGAATCACAGCTCATTTAATTAGTTACAATTTTTATCCTGTCTTGATTATTATTACTTTGTACATCAGCAAGCTGCTCATCTTTAAGAACCGACTGGGCGGGAATAGATAATTAATTCAGTCCTTCACCAACATATCTATTACCACTGAGAAAACAATACTCCCTAGAATTACTGGTTTTATTAATTAAGTTACTTCACTGATCGTTATGACACTGGCTTGCTGCGGCAGCCTTGTAGCACGTTTCACTTTCTAGGGGAGTTTGATACGATAAGAATTCTTTCACGTTACTCGCTGGTAATTTCTGCTAATTTTTTGAATATCACCATCTTTGGTGGGTCCCCAAATAACACAATTATTACATAAAGACTGACAGTCTTTTGGGGCACCTGGGTGCTCAATTAAGTGTCCAACTTTTGTTTTCAGCTGAAGTCATGAACTCAAGACTCCTTAGATGGGCCAGGTGTCGGGCTCCAGGCTGACAGCAGAGAGCCTGCTTGAGATTCTCTCTCTTCTCTCTGCCCCTCCCCCACCCGTGCTTATATTCTCTCTCTCTCAAAATAAATAAGTAAACTTAAAAAAAAAAAAAAAAGACTAGCAGACTTCCTTCGCTTGAGAGTGCGAAGCTGGGTTAGGCATCGTCTTCATATTTAAGGCAACAAAAAATTGTTTAAAATCAGCTGTAACCACAACATGAATAATGGAAATCCATAGAGCAAATGTGAGTTGTGTATAATTCAGGAACAGAAACAGAGCTAAGAATTATAACAGAATATTGTGAATACTAACTAGTGTCATGCACTTGAATGGCACCAAGCAACGCATCTTCCATAGAGTAACGACCAAAAGTATGGTTCATATTTTCTTATTTTTCTTCAGACGGCTATATGTGAGAATAGTGTTTGTCTCTTTCAACAAAATTCTTAGCAACTGTGTGTCCTACCTTTCACTAACTGACCTTCAAATGAGGCAGCATAAGAAAACAGCATTTTGTGATGAATTCTGGAGAAGGCTGACTGATTCACTCCTTATTTCAAACAAGTGTCTTATTTATATTCAATTAGGAAATAGTGGCTTGTATTAATATCTGAGAGTTGAGAATAAGTATCTAGATGGATGTACAGGGGCACCTGGGTGGCTCAGTCAATTGAGCATCTGACTTTGGCTCTGGTCATGATGTCGCGTTCGTGAGTTCGAGCCCCACATCCAGCTCTGTGCTGACAGCTCAGAGCCTGGAGCCTGCTTCGGATTCTCTGGAGCTTCTTTCAGATTCTGTGTCTCCCTCTCTCTCTGGCCCTTCCTTACTCGTGCTGTGTCTCTCTCTCAGAAATTAAAAAAAAAAATTAAAAAAAAACTTAGATGGAAGTACAGAAAAACATGATGTTTCTTTAATATTGTGGCACCTGCACCTCTCCCCTCAGCATTCCAGGACACATTCCCCTGTCCTAATAGTTTCTAGTTTCCTCCCTGTCCAAGAAGGAAGTCCCCACACACCCTGTCACTCACTCCCTTCAACTGTCA
>NW_024421812.1:0-5972 GCF_014898765.1 Herpailurus yagouaroundi | reverse complement strand
ATTAAATGACATCATGTCAACTCTACAAGCACTAGCCACTTATCAATGACCATGTTGATGTCTATTTATCTATTTATATATTTATCTATTTAACTATTTGTAAGATCAAATTTTTTCATATAATATGTGCACATTTACATTGTGATAATATAATAAAATGTATTGTTTATATTTTGTCAATTTAGTGTTTGTTTTTTGTTTATTCAATTTTACTATAAGAAGTGTGTTTAAAAAGAAATCCAGGCCTAATTTTGTAACTTGATTTAAAAATGGATGGCAAAGGGTGCCTGGGTGGCTCAGTCAGTTGAGCGTCCAACTTTGGCTCAGGTCATGATCTCGCGGTTTGTGAGTTTGAGTCCTGTGTCGGGCTCTGTGCTGATAGCTGGGAGCCTGGAGCCTGCTTCAGAATCTGTGTCTCTCTCTCTCTCTCTCCCCTCCTCCACCCACACTCTGTCTCTCTCTCCTTCAAAAAAAAAAATAAATAAATAAACATTAAAAAAAAACGGATGGCAAAATGCATTTACCTATTATATTATGTTAACATCAGAAGTAGCAACTGACTTCCTATGAGACAAGTTGTACTTTGCCCCGAGGATATAGGACCTAACAAATACAGTTTCTTTTTTTTTGTTTTAATTTTTTTTAACATTTATTTATTTTGGAGAGTCAGAGACAGAGCACAAGTCTGGGAGGAGCAGAGAGAGGAGATACGGAATCCGTAGCAGGCTCCAGGCTCTGAGCTGTCAGCACAGAGCCCGACATGGGGCTCAAATTCGCAAACTGTGAGATCATGACCTGAGCCAAAGCCGGACGCTTAAGGGACTGAGCCACCAAGGCATCCCACAGATACAGTTTCTAATGTCTTTATCTTTCATTTTTCTAGGGATAGATCTAAAAACAATAACCAGGAGCACCTGGGTCGCTCAGTCAGTTAAACATCTGACTCTTGATTTGGGCTCAGGTCATGATCTCACGGTTTGTGAGATGAAACCCCGTGTCGGGCTCTGGGCTGGAAGCATGGAGCCTGCTTGGGATCCTTTGTCTCCCTCTCTCTGTGCCCCTCCCCTGCTCATGCTTTCTCTTTCTCTCTCAAAATAAATAAATAAACATTAAAAATAATAAAAACAATAATCATACTTAATGTTATAATGAAGAAGGCAAATAAGTGAATTCTCTCACCTGGTGCTAGAACGAAGTATGTCAAGAAATAAAAATAAAAGCTGCCCATCTCTACAGTTGACTGGGAGACATCGGAGTGCAAATTACCATTGTTAGAGAACAAGTGAGCTTGCATTTTACAAGTAACGCCATGCCTAGCGGTCCATATGTGACAATGGGAAGCCAGATACAGAGGTGGACGTGGGGGGAGACAGTGTAGTGTGAGAAAAAGACATAAACTGGATTCTAAGGATCCTCAAGCATTCAAGGGAGGAGAGAGAAGAGACACAAAGCATACACAAGTATACTCACCATTCAGTAGAAGGATAACAAGAGAGGATGGTGAGGAGCGTATTTGAGGAAATACATTGTGCTTAGAAGAGTGTCAGTGGATTCATGGACGATGTGGATTTAATTGCCTGCTACGTCAGAAAAATAGATACCATCGGTGACCTCCACGAGAGCTGGCTTGGTGGAATTAATAAGCAGAAACCACACCGGAGTGGATGGAAGCCTTAATAAGAGAAGTTAGTGCCTCTGAAGTGGAGAAGACAGCGTGGGATCTGGAAAATGTTGTGGGGTAGTTTTTCTGTGCGTCGTTCTGCCTTTTATGCCATATGGTTTCCTCTGGGTGATTTCATGAAATTGATGCACTGGCATGTTAATGTGTTTAATATTGCATTTATTTTGATTCATGATTTACTTAATTACTCTCAATGGTTTCTCCTTAGTTATTACTACCTTGTATATCAGCAAGGCTCTTATGTTACTCACCGGTAATTTTCCCTAATTTTGTAACTACCACAATCATTGGTGGATCCCAAAATAGCAAAATTATTATGGACATAAAGACAGACAGATTTTCTTAAAATGAAAGTGGGAAGCTGGGTCAGGCATTCTCTTTGTTAATGCTTAAGGCAAAGAAAAATTTAGTTAAAATCAGCTGAAAATACAACACGAAGAAGGAAAATCCATAGAGCACAAGAGCGTCGTATATAATTCAGGAGTAGTTATAGTGGAATATTATGGGGGCGCCTGGGTGGCTCAGTTGGTTAAGAGTCTGACTTCAGCTCAGGTCATGATCTCGCGGTGTGTGAGTTCGAGCCTCACCTTGGGCTCTGTGCTGACAGCTCAGAGCCTGGAACCTGCTTCGGATTCTGTGTCTCCCTCCCTCTCTCTTCCCCTCCCCTGTTCACACTCTGTCTCTCTTTCTCTTTCAAAAATAAATAAGCATTAAAAAAAACCTTATGATAGTAGAATATTATGCATGAAGTCATGCACATGAAAGGCACCGAGGATTGCATCTTCCTGAGAGTAATGACTAAAAACATGGCCTGTATTTTCCTAGTTTTCTTCAGACAGCTATATATGAGAATAGTGTTTGTCTCTTTCTACACAATTCTTAGCAAGCTTTCCTGTCCTTCCTTGCACTAACTGACCATCAAAGGAGGCAGCCTAAAAAACCAGAATTCTACCGTGAATTCTAGAGATGGCTGACTGATTCATTCCTCATTTCGAAAAAGTGTCGTATTTATATTCAGTGATGAAGCGGTGGCTTGTGTTAATATCTGAGCGTCGAGAATAAACATCTAGGTGGAAGGTCAGAAGAACATGATGTTTCTTTAATATTCTGGCACCTGCCCCTCCCCCAGCATTCCAGGACACTTTCCCCTGCCCTATGGGTTTCCTCCCTGTCCCAGACGGAAGTTCCCACACACCGTGGTCGCTCACTCCCTTGACCTGTCAGCCTATTTCTGTTCCCGTTGCGGTCTCAGCTTAAAGTTTCCCTTAAGAGCAGCACATCACAAGTAGAAAGCAAAAACCAAATGAAACGTCTAGGTTTTGCAGAAACACCTGCAAGAGAGACTTTCTTTTAATTTCCATTGAATGTGATGTAATAGCAACTGAGGCTAAAAGGAAACAGAAAGCGGGATCCCGTTGAAGGGTGGGCGAATGAAGCTCCTTTCAGGGAAGACCGCCCCCTGGTGGCCATGTGCTACTGGGGCAGCGACCAAAACTGGGGGAAGGGTTTGGGATGCATGCAGAAATTCGACTTCTTCCTGAAATTGTCCCTTGAAGCTACGACTTAAAGGACTCAAATATTCAAAATATTAAATATTCAAAAGTTTTGGAGAACTTAGCTGCAGGGCCAGAGGCGCTGGCCAGGGGATTGAGCCCCACCTGCCAACTTTCCATCCCCAGGCACTTCTGGCCAACCTGACAGGGGACACGGAGGAGGCAGGGCCTGTTGCCAGGTGCCCACTGATGGGCTTGGCAAGATCACTTGCAGCAGCAGCGGAAGCAGCCAACGTTCTCCAGCTTCAGAAGTCAGAGTGTGCATCGGGCCATAGCTCCACCCTCTGCCGGCTGATTGCTGGGCTGTGGAGGTCAAGGCCCCCAGATGTCCAGTCCAGCACAGAAACACAAAACTCGGGGAACCCTGCCCACACATCTACACCCAGGTGCTCATCCGTGCCTGTGTTTGGGCATGACTACGTTCTGATTACAGGTGCAGGAGGCTCGTTTCTTCAAAAAACCACAGCTGCACATCTGAAAACGTAAAGGTGTCGAAAGTCCGCAGCCACTGGGGAACATGGAAGGAGAAGAGAAATGTAAAAGGGTCCGTGGGATCAGTGACATGTCCTCAGGGGGTGGAACAACACCAAAGGGCAGCATTGAGGCCAGGCTCTCCAGATTCTTCAGTTCCGGACCCTGAGAAGATTCAAGTGGACATTGGGAGCACAGACTTCTCCTGTGTGGACGTGGCCAATAGCAGTGTCCCCAGCAGGGGTGGCGATGACATCACAGCAGCCTGCAGGGTATTGGAAGGGGGGGGGGGCTACTCCAGTGCCAGATGCAAACTTCTGTCTCAACTGGCAGAAAAATCTACTGCCTTATGACTATTTAAAAGGGATTTTGTCAACTTGTCCTTAGAATGTCAAGTCAGTCCATTTAGGTGTCTCATACCACAGCCCCTGTTGCCGTCCAAAACATAGACAACAACCCTTTGGCATCTGAAGTGGAATTTGGAATCCTTGATCACCTCACCCTCCCTGCCATACTGATTTCATGCCCTAGCCTTTCCTGGTTCTGAATTCCAATGTCCATTTCTATCCTTCATTCCCTTAAGAGGTGCTTCCAGACAAGTCATTATCTCAATTCTCCTTACGGTTTTGACCTTGGATCTTTCGTCCCATCAGGATAATTTATTCCTCCAGATGTATATTCTCTCTAAACCGTTGTATAAATGACTGTGATCCCAATGGGTCCGTTGAGAAGACTGAATTCATAATTTCAAAGATCTTAGAATAGTTAGCATCCAGTCAACCCCGGTGTTATCATCATAAAACATCATCATCATTATTATGCAGATGAAGAGCAGAATCTTTTAGGACCATCCAAGTCCCTTCCTCAGGGCAATACTGCCATTGAGTGAGTGGCTTTCTTAACGAGGTAGCGTGCTCGGGCAAGGCAAATATCTGCGATCCTGATCCTTCCACACGGGGTTAGCAGGTGGGGTCTGCTTGCCAGTCTCTCGTGAGCCAGTTGATGCGACCCCTGTCGTCTCTCCTCAGAGCTGATCATATGTGGATTAAGTGAAAGTAAAATCAGGTGGCTGGTCTTGCAGAGCCGAGGGCCGTCCATGGATCCAGGAGTTGGTCTTCTCTGAGCCTCTGGCTGACACAGCTCTTTTGCTGATTTGGGGGAACTCAGGGTGGCCTTCGTTCTCTCTGTCAGAACTCCCAGTCCCCGGTTCTGCTGCGCCGAATCGTGCTCACTTACATTTTGTCAGCAGAAAGATCACTTCTTTCACTTTCGTGACATTTGGACTTAACCTTTGTGAGGTTTTTGTTTGTTTGTTTGTTTTTTGCCCATGCAGAACTGTCATGTTTTGCTTTCTAGGAAAGTTGAAATGGGAAACAACACAACTGATGTTCTGAAAATGATAGAGAAAAATGGGGCAGCCCCTTGGCCTTTCTTTAACTTCCCTTTGTATTAACCTCAGGATGATGTAGAACACGACGCAGGAGGAGGAAGACAGACTATGTCACCACTGTGTAAAAACGAAGTTATTAGAATTCTTTTTGTTGTTATCTTCATTTATTTTAAAATGAAAGATCACGAATAAATAAAGGAAAAAAGACATTTCTCTCTGACATAACAGCCTCGGCCTCACCCCCTTCATTCTGAGCATGAGAGGGAGGAACAGACTAAGAAACTAAACAGAAATACCTAGACTGAATGAACACCTGAGAATCGCTAGTTTCTGTGCTGAAAGATTCCACTGAGAGACATCATCAGTGAGTCCCCTGAGCCCAGCTCAGAAGTTTTGAGTCTAACTAGTGTTCAATGATTGAAGTAAAAGATTGAACAATAAAAGCTATGGTGGCAAAATAAAAGTATTTGCTTACTAAAGGTGAAATGATTACAGTTGGGTCACTCCCCTCCTTAGAGGAAACAAACTTTTGCCCTTGGCATCTGAGAGCTGTTGACACTTTGATACCTGCTCAGGAGAGGAGGAGGTCAACACTGAGAGCTAGGGTCCCTCACACAAACACTCCAGGGGTGGAGGGAAGGAATAAGGGGCATTAACTCTTTTGCTAACAAACAAACCAGTGCCTCCACAGCAGGGGAATTCTAATGTCCTCAGGACAAGGTGAGCCTGCCCTCAGGGAGTGAGTCCAGGAGAGGCTGGGTTGAGGACACTCAGTCACTCCAGTAGAGGTGATAACAACCTTGCGAGTGAGGGGTTTCTGAGAAAATAAAATGATCTGGGATTAGAATCTTCACAGCTACATGTCCCAGACCAGAAC
>NW_024421811.1:0-2789 GCF_014898765.1 Herpailurus yagouaroundi | reverse complement strand
GAGCGAGAAATGAGACCTATTCAACATGGAAATGATTCTCACTGACTAATAATACACACTTTCCACGTGTTCTGCCATGTCAAAGACTCTGATTTCTGCTGTAATGGCGACAAGAATGTAGTCAATTTGTCAAATGTTTTCAAGGAGTATTAAGTAACATCATGCCTACTCTACAATCACTAGTTGCTTACAGATGACCATGCTGATGTCTATTTATCTATTTAAATATTTATTTACTTAACTATGTATAATGTATAAGTTATTTCAAGTAATACTATGTGTACCTTTATGTTGCAGTAATATAATAAAATGAATTCTTAATATTTAGTAAGCATATCTTTTTTTATTTCACTTTTACTGCAGGAAGTGTTTGTAAAAAGTACCACCAAGCCTAATGGTGCGACTTGATTGAAAAATGGACAACAAAATTCATTTACCCATCAGATTCTATTAAAATCAGAGGTAACAACTGACTTCCTCTAAGGCAAGTTGTTCGTCGCCCTTAGGACATGGGACACAGTAAATACAGTTCCTGCTGTCTTTATCTTCGATTTTCATAGGGACAGAAATCCAAAAACAATAATCATGCTTAATATTACATTGAAGAAGAGAAAGAAGTGAATTCATTCAACTGATGCTACAGTGAGGAATGTCAGGAATAAAAGTGAAAGCTGTCGGTCTCCTCTACAGTTGACTGGTCGACCTGGAAGTGCCCATACCCGTTGTAGTGGATAGGTGAGCTTGTATTTTACAAAAAACGCCGTGGCTAGAGGTCCATTCTAGTCCTGGGAAGCCAGAAACAGAGGTGGTCATGGGGTGAGACAGTGTAGTGTGACAAGAAGACTTCTGTTGATTCTAAGAAAAAGCAGGGGAGAGAAGAGCCACAAAGGATAGGCAGGTATACTGGCCATTCAGTAGAAGGATAACAAGAAAGGATGATGTTGAGTGTGTTTAAGGAAATAAATGTGCTTAGAAAAGCATCAGTGGATTCAAGGAAGATGTGGATTTAACTATCTGCTATGTCACAAAAATAGATACCACCCGTGACTTTCAGGAGAACTGGTTTGGTGGAATTAATAAGTAGAAACCACACTGGAGAATGTGGTAACATAAATAAGAGAAGTTAGTTCCTCTGAAGTGGAGAAGAATATAGTGTGGGTTCTCAGAAAATAATGTGGGTTAGTTTTTCTGTGCAGGGTTTTCCCTTTTGTGCCATATGTTTTTCGTGAGTGATTTCATGGATTTAATGTACCAGTAAATCGTATTAATGCATTTAGTATTATATTTTTACTTAAATTGTTTATCCTTTCTTGGTTATTACTACCTTGTGTATCAGCAAGGTGATCAACCTTAAGAATTCACTAGGCAAGAAGAGATAATTAATGTAATCCTTCATCAAAATATCTATTACCACTGATACAATAATATTTCCTGGAATTATTGGCTTTATTAACTAATTTACTTACCTTTAGTATTGTGACAGTGGTTTACTACAGCTACTTTTTTTTTTTTAATTTTTTTTTTTTAACGTTTATTTATTTTTGGGACAGAGAGAGACAGCATGAACGGGGGAGGGGCAGAGAGAGAGGGAGACACAGAATGGGAAACAGGCTCCAGGCTCTGAGCCATCAGCCCAGAGCCCGACGCGGGGCTCGAACTCACGGACCGCGAGATCGTGACCTGGCTGAAGTCGGACGCTTAACCGACTGCACCACCCAGGCGCCCCAACTACAGCTACTTTATAGCACGTTTCACCTTCTAGGAGAATTTGATATGATAAGAATTCTTTAACGGTACTCACTGGTAATTTCTCCCAGTTTTACGAACATTACAGTCTTTGGTAGATCCCAAAATAACATAATTATCATGGACATGAAGACTGACAGACTTTTGGGGCACCTGGGGATGCTCGATTAAGCGTCCAACTCTAGTTTTCAATTCAAGTCATGAGCTCAAGGTTTATGAGATGAGCCAGGTGTTGGACTCTATGCTGACAGCATGGAGCCTGCTTGACATTTTCTCTCTCCCTCTCTCTACCCCTTTCCAACTCATGCTTGTGTGCTCTCTCTCTCTCTCTCTCAAACTAAATAAATAAACTTTAAAAAAAAAAAGGACTAACAGACTTTCTTCACATGAGAGTGGGAAGCTGGGTCAGGCATTGTGTTTCTTAGTATTTAAGGCAATGAAAAAAACTGGTTAAAATCAGCTGAAAACACAACATGAATAACAGAAATCCATAGAGAAAATGTGAGTTGTGTATAATTCAGGAGTGAAAAAAAACATTCAACAATTAAACAGAATGTTCTAAATAATAACTGAACTCAGGCACTTGAAAGGCACCAAGCATCACATCTTCCATAGAGTAACAATTGAAAACATGGTTCGTATGTCCTTACTTTTCTTCATGCAGTGGCTATAAATGAGAATAGTGTTTGTCTCTTTCTGCAAAATTCTTACTGTGTGTCCTACCTTTCAGTAACTGACCTTCAAAGGAGGCAGCCTAAATAAACAGAAATCTGTCATGAATTCTAGATAAGGCTGACTGATTCATTCCTCATTTCAAAGAAGTGTCTTATTTATATTTAACGAGGAAAGGTGGCTTGTATTAATATCTGAGTTTCAAGAATAAGTATCTAGATGGGAGTACAGAAGAATATAATGTTTCATTAATATTCTGGCACCTGCCCCACCTGCAGCATTACAGGATACATTCCCCTGTCCTAATCGTTTCTTCCCTGTCCCAGAAGGAAGTCCCCACACACCCTGTCACTCACTCCCTTCAACTGTCA
>NW_024421810.1:0-2090 GCF_014898765.1 Herpailurus yagouaroundi | reverse complement strand
AGAAGGAAGTCCCCACACACCCTGTCACTCACTCCCTTCAACTGTCAGCCTCTTCACACAGCAACTTTCTGGTCTGTTGTGGTCTCAGCTTAAACGTTTCCCTAAAGAGCAGCATGTCACAAGTAGAAACTAAAACTCAAATGAAATCCCTAAGTTTTGCAGAAACATCTTCAAGAAAGGCTTTTTATTTACTACCGTCAAATGTGATGTAATAGCACTTGTGGCTAAAAAGACAGAAAGGAGGATCCGGTTGAAGGGTGGGCTAACGAAGCTCCTCCCAGAGAAGACCACCCCCTGGTGGCCACGTGCAGCAAGGGCCGCGACCAAGACTGGAGGGCTGGCTTGGGATCCCTGCAGAAATCCCGCCACTTCTTGAGGATGCCCCCTCAAGCTGCAAAAAGCTACCAGCTGGCAACAACAGATTCTAACGCTGTCTATGACAAGGACTGAGTGTTGCCCTGAAACTCTCTATAGCCATATTCGGTTTCAATCCCAGAGGTATTAAGTGTTAAAGACCCGAAAGTGTTGGAGAACCGAGTCTCAGGGTGGGAGGCACGGGCGGGCGAAGGGAGTGATCACCATCCGCCAGCTCTGTCCTTTGAGCCTCAGGCCAACGCAGCTATTTTCCTGCTTTGGGGGAATTCAGTGTGGCCTTCATTCTTCCCTCTGTCAGAGCTCCGGGCCCCCAGTTTGTTGCACCGATTGTGTTAACCAGCCCTTTGCTTTTTTGCCAGCAGACAAGTCACTTCCCTTTTTTCGTTTTCGTGACATTCAGACCTATATTTTCTTTTGCCCAACACAATTGTTGTGTTTTGCTTTCTGGGAGAGTTGAAATGAGAAGCAAAAAAAACAAACACCTGATATCTTGGAAATATAGAGAAAAATGGTGCAGCCCCTCATTCTTTTGCTTGCCTTTGTATTAACCTGCGGATGATATAAAACATGATGCAGGAAGAGCAAGGCAGACTATGTCCAGTAAACCACTGCGTAAAAACTAAGTCATTAAAATTCTTTTTGTTGTTGTCTTTTAAATTTAAAATGAAATAACACGAGTAAGTAAAGGAGAGAAGGCTGTTTCTCCCCGACATAATAGCCGGGGCCTCACCCCCTACATTCTGACCCTCAGACAGATGAACAGACTAAGAAGCCAAAGAGAAATACCCAGACTGAATGGACAACGGAGAGTAGCTAGTTTCTGTGCTGGAAGCTGTTGACTACAGTACGGTATTAATAAACTCTTGCCGCCTACTGTATATAATGTAACTGGCAGTAAGGCAGCAGCAGAAGGGCCTATATCTGCAGGCAGCCTGACCTAGAATGAAGCAAAGCATTCCTAAGCTTCCTCTTGTATGGAAAAACAAAGGACTGTCCACAGGTGCTTAGAAATGACAAAAAATACACGAGAGCCAGTTGTGGACACCTTCCAACATTTTGAAAAGTCCCAAATTTCTGCCAAACACCGTGGCCTGAGACCGAGCATCTGAGCATGGGAGAGGATCACCCACAATCCAGCAGTGTGTGAGAGAGAGAGAGAAAGAGAGAACCATTGGCTCAGTGGTGATCATGTGACACTCAGCATCACCTACTACCCTTACTGCAAGACGTCGCTCCTTTATCAAGTTAAAATGTATTAGAAATGTTTGCTCCTCTTGACGAACACTCAGAGAACAAGTTACTCACAATCCAAGGTTTTACTGTATTTGTATTTGTATTTGTATTTGTATTTACTGTATTTCACTAAAGGTGAAATGATTACAGTTGGGTCACTCCCCTACTTAGAGGAAACTAACTGTGACCCTCAGCATCGGAGGGCTGTTGACACTTTGATACCTGCTCAGGAAAAGAAGGGGTCACCACTGAAAACTGGGGTGTCTCACACAAACACTCCAGGGACAAGGGCAAGGATCTAGGGGCATTACCTGTTTAGCTAACAAAGAACCTAGCCTCTCCACAGCAGAGGAATTCTAATGTCCTCAGGACAAGGTGTGCCAGTCCAGGAGAGGCTGGGTTGAGGACACTCAGTCACTCCAGAGGAACATGTTAGTAGAGGTGATAACAACCTTGCCCGTGAGGGTTTGCTGAGAAAATAA
>NW_024421809.1:0-6549 GCF_014898765.1 Herpailurus yagouaroundi | reverse complement strand
AATGAGACCTGTTCAACATGGAAATGATTCTCACTGACTCATCACACTACACTTTCCTCCTGTCCTGCCATGTCAAAGACTCTCATTTCTCCATTCTGCTGTGACATGAATGGCATCAATCTGTCCATAGTTTCAGGAGTATTAAGTACATCATGTCAACTCTACAGGCACTAGTCGCTTTCCGATGACCTTGCTGATCTATTTCACAATTTATTTATTTACTTAACTATTTATAAGATTTAAATCATATTTGAATAATAATGATGTACTTTCACTTTGTGGTTAAGAGAAAAAATACATTCTTTATATTTATTCAACTTATTATTTTCTTTATTAAATATTTTCTATAGAAAAATTCTTGTCTTTGTTTATCA
Organism: Herpailurus yagouaroundi; assembly: GCF_014898765.1. Taxonomy (NCBI): domain Eukaryota; kingdom Metazoa; phylum Chordata; class Mammalia; order Carnivora; family Felidae; genus Herpailurus; species Herpailurus yagouaroundi. The sequence continues at coordinate 6,175 of NW_024421809.1, read as the reverse complement.
TTTAAAAAAGAAACAACTCTGATGAAAGAATGGATTGTGCAATTCACTTACTCATCACATTATTCACGTTATACATTCAAAATAGCCTTTCTCTAAGCCAGTCTGTATGCGGCTGTCAGGATAGGGGTGGACACAACAAATCCAGTTCTGCTTTGGCACCAGTGAGTTTTGTGGAGAAAGCAACCTAAAGACAATAATCACGCTGAATTTATATCAGTTATATTAAACGGTATAATGAGGAGGAGGGGGAAAATGGAGTTCTCTCAGCAGAATCTGCAGGAAAGCATGCCAGGAAACAGAAACCAAAGCCGTAGATATCTCCTATAATTGACTGGTGGACTTCCAAGTGCGAATATTCTTTGGAAAATGGATATTGAGTCTGCAATTTACAAGCAACTCCATTAACTGAAAGCCTTAAAACAGAAGCGGTCACACGGGAAGAGGAGAGCATGAGCAAAGAACTTCAGATCGACACCTCGAAACTTCAGATGGTAAAGGGAGAAAAGAGCCACAACAGAAACAGAGACAGAATGGCCATGAGGTAGTAGGGTAAGAGAGAATATTGGTAAAAGTTGATTTCAAGGACTGAAATGGCTTCAAAGAATTGCATCATTGTAAAATGTGGATGTAAAGTGCCCGCCGCACTGGGATGAAGGGGGCATTGAAGCTTTGGTGAGAGCTGGTTTGGAAGAACTCACAGAAACCATATTGGAGGGTGGGTAGGAATGAGTGAATAAGAGAAGAGACGTTCAGGTATAAGGAGCAAATAGTTGTGAGAGATGTGCCTGCTGAAATGCAACAGGAGAATAGAATGGGAATTGGGAATTACGTGAAGTTTTTTTTTGTTTTTTTTTTTTTCCTGCAGAGTTCTCCATTTTGCGCTATATGTGTCTCTGGATAGATACATGGATTGGATGTATTGGCAAATCACGTTCATATGCTTAATGTTGTGCTTATTTTATTTTTTTTAATTTTTTTTCAACATTTATTTATTTTTGGGACAGAGAGAGACGGAGCATGAACGGGGGAGGGGCAGAGAGAGGGAGACACAGAATCGGAAACAGGCTCCAGGCTCTGAGCCATCAGCCCAGAGCCCGACCCAGGGCTCGAACTCACGGACCGCGAGATCGTGACCTGGCTGAAGTCGGACGCTTAACCGACTGCGCCACCCAGGCGCCCCTGTTGTGCTTATTTTAAAGCATGGCACCTTTCATTCCTTACCATGAGAATCTATTATCATTTTGATGCGTACTATGCGGAAGGTCAGGAAGCTGTTCTGTGGACGGAAACCATCCAGTATGTGGGGAAGCAGATGGAACTGACCTTAGCGAGGGCTGGGTGGAATTCGCAAGCAGGCACCACAGTGAGCAGGTGGAAGGTGGTAGCAGAAGCCAAGGGCTCCCGCTGGCTTCCCCTCACCTGGGAGCCACCCTAGTGTTTCCACGGCCGTCACGGTCAGATTTGCCTTTGATTTCCTGGAGCCTCGGTGCATCCCAATGCCGTGACAGCTTTCTAGGAAAGCTGAGTGGAGAAAGAAAAAGATGCTGTATCAAAACTGATGGGAAATAATGGTATAGGCCCTTCCTGTTTGCATTCTTCTTTCCCTCTTTTGGTACTGACCTCAAGATGAAGTAGCAAGGAACTCAGAAGAGAAGTCCACCCGTGCCTATAAAATTACTAAATTAAAAAGAACATATACAATTTAAAAAACTCCAAGCTAGTAAAGAAAGAGGTTAGTTTTCTCTAACCCTGGAGACCCTGGATGACTGGGAGCAGAAATGCAAGAGTTTAGAGCACAGCTGAAGCTCGTATTGGTAGAAACACTGAAGCTGGAATGGAAGAATTACTGGCAGGTCCATATGGATGAGCTTGAGATCGAAAAACTGCAAGGTATCCTGTCTTTGGGGGCCACACGCTTTTGTGAGTGTTACCTTCGGGAGAAACCTTCACCAGGTTCTCACTGTGAAGATGAGAAAACAAACTCCTGGTGCTTCCAGCAGAGGAAAGGAAAGAGAAATCACTGGCTGGGAATCCTCTCGGTCTCCTGTTCCCCTCAACAAAGGCCTGCTCTCCAGGGAAATGATTTTCCTAGAGCCTCCCCCCACCCCCACCGGGGGAAGGGAAGTCCAGCCCTCTCTCCTCTTCCACTCGGGGGACAGGAAAGACACAACTGCAAGCCCCTCTAACTTTCCTGTGTCCCTTAGCAGGGTGGTCACGTCAGAACATTTAGAAGCGCTTAGCGGAGTATTTTCCACTGAATGAAGGCTTACCATCATGTTCTTATTTATTCATAGAGGTCTATAAGAGCATAAGTAACTTCTCCTAGCCCTCTCTCTGTAACTGACTGCAAAATGCTGAGAGTCTAAAAAAACAGAATTGGGAACAAGTGGCTCATCAATGTAATTATATACATACTAATATACTATGTGCACATAGATACTATGTATATACACGTGCACTATGTATTCTGACACTAGCACGTTCCCCTTTCCTCCCGCTTCCCCAGATCTCATTCTTCACCTGCATCTCACAGTGTTTCCTTCTGCCCCAGCGTAGAAACCCCCAGCGAGCTCTGCTCTCCTCAGTCTCTCCTCCTGAACCTGCCCTGCCCATTCACACAGCTGCTTCCTTTTCTGCAGTGGTTTCCGGCCAAGTACAAAAGTCACTAACTGAAATCAAGAGTTGTGTGAAAGTTCTAGGTTTTTGGAAACTCTCACAGGAGAGTTCTTGTTCTCTTCTTGTTCTTCTCGTGACCTTTTTTGGCCATGAGGGAATGTTCCTCCTGCAATGATGTAACTAGCTGTAGGGAAAAAGGAAAGAGAAAGCAGGATCATTTTAGCCAGGGGTCTGTTAAAATATTTACAAAGGAAGAGTGCCACCTACTGGCCAAGATGGACAGAGACAATGACCGGATCTGGAGACCTGGCTTGTGGTCTACAGAAGTCTGTTCCCAGGCAGGAATATTTTCTACAGAGAAAAATGGCTCTTTCCTGGAAAGAACTGACTCCAATAACATAATAAGCCAATTTCCTTACCTGGGATATAGTTTTGAAAAAACACAAGTGTTCTCTTTTTTTTTTTTTTTTTTTTTTGAGAGAGAGAGAGTGAGCACATAAGGGAGGGGCAGAGAGAGACTGGGGACAGAGGATCTGAAGCAGGCTCTGTGCTGACAGCAGAGAGTCTGATGTGGGGCTTGAACTCATGAATCGTGAGATCATGACCTGAGCTGAAGTCAGATGATCAACCAACTGAGCCCCCAAGAGCCGTTAGCTTCACAGCAAAATTGAGTGCAAGATATCGAGACTTCACATACTCCCCGGTTCTGTATATGAATAGTCTCCCCCATTATCAGCATTGCCACACCAGGTGGAATAGTTGTTACAATTGCTTCCAAGGGTATAACAGTACGTTCCTAGGGTTGTGAACCAGCCTGAAATATTGCAGTGGTCTGTGGCACTCCAAAGCTCAACATTGGGCCAGTCTAACAAAACATTATTCCTTAATATTTATTTTCTCTCATTGGATTTTCTTGGGTATCATACGAGAAGCACGGACATTGGATTTGTGGAATATACACAAAACATCTGCAAGATCAGTGTGACAAACCTGGGGCTAACCCGTCTCTGTGATTGGAGGAGTTTCTCTCCATTGTTTTTTGGATCTCAAAGTCATTCTGGGAGAGGTGGCCTTTGCTCACTTGTGAGCTGCTATTGGCTGTCTTGTGCATGTTGCTTTTGTCTGAACCTCGATGTGATGTGGGCTTTGGGAATTAAATACAAATATATTATATTTTATGATTTAATTCTACAAAACTCATTCAACACATCAGCAATTATCTAGTGGGAAACAGAAAAATATTGTGACAATATCTTCAAGAGTATGTAGCAGCAGGTTAAGTTAAAAATTATTTTGTTAGGGCGCCTGGGTGGCTCAGTCGGTTAAGCGTCTGACTCTTCATCTCGGCTTAGGTCATGATCTCATGGTTTATGAGTTTGAGTCCCATGTCGGGCTCTGTGCTGATGGCACGGAGCCTGCTTTGGATTCTGCCTCTCTTTCTCTCTTCCCCTCTTCTGCTTGTGCTCTCTCCCAAATAAATAAATAAACTGAAAAAAATTATTTTTTCATGATCAACATTAAAATTCAGTACACTGAAAATAAATCAGTGAATAATTTAAGTGAATAATTAAAATTTTTGCTTGCTTTTAGCAATTTGGAATGATTTTAAATATTTAAGGACATTGAAATCTGTATGCCTTTATAGAAATTTTAATTTACTTATGTACTTTATATAAAATCTATATAAGTAAATAAGTTATAAGTCACAAATTAAATTTAGGTCTGGAATAGAATAGAGACTCCAGATTGGACCCACAAATGTATGGCCAGCTAATCTTTGACAAAGCAGGAAAGAATATCCAATGGAAAAAAGACAGTCTCTTTAACAAATGGTGCTGGGAGAACTGGACAGCAACATGTAGAAGGTTGAAACTAGACCACTTTCTTACACCATTCACAAAAATAAACTCAAAATGGATGAACGACCTGACTGTGAGACAGGAAACTATCAAAACCCTAGAGGAGAAAGCAGGAAAAAACCTCTCTGACCTCAGCCGCAGCAACTTCTTACTTGACACATCCCCAGAGGAAAGGGAATTAAGAGCAAAAATGAACTATTGGAACCTCATGAAGATAAAAAGCTTCTGCACTGCAAAGGAAACAATCAACCAAACTAAAAGGCAACCAACGGAATGGGAAAAGATATTTGCAAATGACATATCGGACAAAGGGCTAGTGTCCAAAATCTATAACGAACTCACCAAACTCCACACCCAAACTCCACACCAAACTCCACTCCAAAAACAAATAATTCAGCGAAGAAAGGGGCAGAAAACATGAATAGACACTTCTGTAAGTAAGACAACCAGATGGCCAACAGGCACATGAAAAGATGCTCAACGTCGCTCCTCATCAGGGAAATACAAATCAAAACCACAGATATCACCTCACGCCAGTCAGAGTGGCCAAAATGAACAAACCAGAAGCCTATAGATGTTGGAGAGGATGTGGTGAAATGGGAACCTTCTTGCACTGTTGGTGGGAGTGCAAACTGGTGCAGCCACTCTGGAAAACAGTGTGGAGGTTCCTCAAAAAATTAAAAATAGATCTACCCTATGACCCAGCAGTAGCACTGCTAGGAATTTACCCAAGGGATACAGGAGTGCTGATGCATAAGGGCACTTGTACCCCAATGCTTATAGCAGCACTTTCAATAATATCCAAATTATGGAAAGAGCTTAACTGCCATCAACTGATGAATGGATAAAGAAGTTTTGGTTTATATACACAATGGAATACTACTTGGTAATGAGAAAGAATGAAATATGGCCTTTTGTGGCAACGTGGATTTAACTGGAAAGTGTTATGCTAAGTGAAATAAGTCATACAGAGAAACACAGATATCATATGTTTTCACTCTTATGGGATCATGAGAAACTTAACAGAAGACCATGGGGGAGGGGAAGGGGAAAAAAAAAGTTAGAGAGGGAGGGAGGCAAATCATAAGAGACTCTTAAAAACTGAGAATAAACTGTGGGTTGATGGCGGTGGGAGGGAGGGAAGGGTGGGTGATGGGTATCGAGGAGGGCACCAATTGGGATGAGCATTGGGTGTTGTATGGAAACCAATTTGACAATAAATTTCATATTAAAAATATAAATAAATAAATAAGCAAACATTAAAAAAAAATCAAATTTAGGTCCATACTCAAGCATCAATGGCTTTAAATTTTAACTTTTAAAAATTTTTAGTAATTCTTAACCCTGCATTGGATAAATAGAGTAAACTTTATATTTCCTTTTTTTATGATATTTTATGGATAAAGTACAGTTAAATATACAGTACATAATTACACATAATGTGTATCTGTGTTATTAAATTTTCTTAGAAGGTTCAGTTAGATAAATAGGTACAAAAACTCTGGAGGCAAGAGGTAATGATGAAAAAAAAAGGTTGTGGAACCCATGCTCTAAACCCAAGTAGAAGGTGCATAAAGGAAAGCAAAAACAGAAGTAGAAAGTATGGACAACGTTCAGAAAGTGAAAACTGCTGTGTTCCCTACTTAAGCCACACGCACAAGGGAAGATGTTCAGAGAACCTAGAGCCACGGGTCACAGAG
>NW_024421808.1:0-3296 GCF_014898765.1 Herpailurus yagouaroundi | reverse complement strand
AGTTTCTCAGGATCCACATAAGAGTGAAACCATATGGTATCTGTCTTTCTCTGTATGGCTTATTTCACTTAGCATCACACTCTCCAGTTCCATCCACGTTGCTACAAAAGGCCATATTTCATTTTTTCTCATTGCCACGTAGTATTCCATTGTGTATATAAACCACAATTTCTTTATCCATTCATCAGTTGATGGACATTTAGGCTCTTTCCATAATTTGGCTATTGTTGAGAGTGCTGCTATGAACATTGGGGTACAAGTGCCCCTATGCATCAGTACTCCTGTGTCCCTTGGATAAATTCCTAGCAGTGCTATTGCTGGGTCATAGGGTAGATCTATTTTTAATTTTCTGAGGAACCTCCACACTGCTTTCCAGAGCGGCTGCACCAATTTGCATTCCCACCAACAGTGCAAGAGGGTTCCCGTTTCTCCACATCCTCTCCAGCATCTATAGTCTTCTGATTTGTTCATTTTGGCCACTCTGACTGGCGTGAGGTGATACCTGAGTGTGGTTTTGATTTGTATTTCCCTGATAAGGAGCGATGCTGAACATCTTTTCATGTGCCTGTTGGCCATCCAGATGTCTTCTTTAGAGAAGTGTCTATTCATGTTTTCTGCCCATTTCTTCACTGGGTTATTTGCTTTTCGGGTGTGGAGTTTGGTGAGCTCTTTATAGATTTTGGATACTAGCCCTGTGTCCGATATGTCATTTGCAAATATCTTTTCCCATTCCGTTGGTTGCCTTTTAGTTTTGTGGGTTGTTTCCTTTGCTGTGCAGAAGCTTTTTATCTTCATAAGGTCCCAGTAATTCACTTTTGCTTTTAATTCCCTTGCCTTTGGGGATGTGTCGAGTAAGAGATTGCTATGGCTGAGGTCAGAGAGGTCTTTTCCTGTTTTCTCCTCTAAGGTTTTGATGGTTTCCTGTCTCACATTCAGGTCCTTTATCCATTTTGAGTTCATTTTTGTGAATGGTGTGAGAAAGTGGTCTAGTTTCAACCTTCTGCATGTTGCTGTCCAGTTCTCCCAGCACCATTTGTTAAAGAGACTGTCTTTTTTCCATTGGATGTTCTTTCCTGCTTTGTCAAAGATGAGTTGGCCATACGTTTGTGGGTCTAGTTCTGGGGTTTCTATTCTATTCCATTGGTCTATGTGTCTGTTTTTGTGCCAATACCATGCTGTCTTGATGATGACAGCTTTGTAGTAGAGGCTAAAGTCTGGGATTGTGATGCCTCCTGCTTTGGTCTTCTTCTTCAAAATTACTTTGGCTATTCGGGGCCTTTTGTGGTTCCATATGAATTTTAGGATTGCTTGTTCTGCCTTCGAGAAGAATGCTGGTGCAATTTTGATTGGGATTGCATTGAATGTGTAGATAGCTTTGGGTAGTATTGACATTTTGACAATATTTATTCTTCCAATCCGTGAGCAGGGAATGTCTTTCCATTTCTTTAAATCTTCTTCAATTACCTTCACAAGCTTTCTATAGTTTTCAGCATACAGATCCTTTACATCTTTGGTTAGATTTATTCCTAGGTATTTTATGCTTCTTGGTGCAATTGTGAATGGGATCAGTTTCTTTATTTGTCTTTCTGTTGCTTCATTGTTAGTGTATAAGAATGCAACTGATTTCTGTACATTGATTTTGTATCCTGCAACTTTGCTGAATTCATGTATCAGTTCTAGCAGACTTTTGGTGGAGTCTGTCGGATTTTCCATGTATAATATCATGTCATCTGCAAAAAGCGAAAGCTTGACTTCATCTTTGCCAATTTTGATGCCTTTGATTTCCTTTTGTTGTCTGATTGCTGATGCTACAACTTACAGCACTATGTTAAACAACAGCGGTGAGAGTGGGCATCCCTGTCGTGTTCCTGATCTCAGGGAAAAAGCTCTCAGTTTTTCCCCGTTGAGGATGATGTTAGCTGTGGGCTTTTCATAAATGGCTTTTATGATCTTTAAGTATGTTCCTTCTATCCCGACTTTCTCAAGGGTTTTTATTAAGAAAGGGTGCTGGATTTTGTCAAAGGCCTTTTCTGCATCGATTGACAGGATCATATGGTTTTTCTCTTTTTTTTTGTTAATGTGATGTATCACGTTGATTGATTTGCGAATGTTGAACCAGCCCTGCATCCCAGGAATGAATCCCACTTGATCATGGTGAATAATTCTTTTTATATGCTGTTGAATTCGATTTGCTAGTATCTTATTGAGAATTTTTGCATCCATATTCATCAGGGATATTGGCCTGTAGTTCTCTTTTTTTACTGGGTCTCTGTCTGGTTTAGGAATCAAAGTAATACTGGCTTCATAGAATGAGTCTGGAAGTTTTCCTTCCCTTTCTATTTCTTGGAATAGCTTGAGAAGGATAGGTATTATCTCTGCTTTAAACGTCTGGTAGAACTCCCCTGGGAAGCCATCTGGTCCTGGACTCTTATTTGTTGGGAGATTTTTGATAACCGATTCAATTTCTTCGCTGGTGATGGGTCTGTTCAAGCTTTCTATTTCCTCCTGATTGAGTTTTGGAAGAGTGTGGGTGTTCAGGAATTTGTCCATTTCTTCCAGGTTGTCCAATTTGTTGGCATATAATTTTTCATAGTATTCCCTGATAATTGTTTGTATCTCTGAGGGATTGGTTGTAATCATTCCATTTTCATTCATGATTTTATCTATTTGGGTCATCTCCCTTTTCTTTTTGAGAAGCCTGGCTAGAGGTTTGTCAATTTTGTTTATTTTTTCAAAAAACCAACTCTTGGTTTCGTTGATCTGCTCTACAGTTTTTTTAGATTCTATATTGTTTATTTCTGCCCTGATCTTTATTATTTCTCTTCTTCTGCTGGGTTTAGGCTGCCTTTGCTGTTCTGCTTCTATTTCCTTTAGGTGTGCTGTTAGATCTTGTATTTGGGATTTTTCTTGTTTCTTGAGATAGGCCTGGATTGCAATGTATTTTCCTCTCAGGACTGCCTTCGCTGCGTCCCAAAGCATTTGGATTGTTGTATTTTCATTTTCGTTTGTTTCCATATATTTTTGAATTTCTTCTCGAATTGCCTGGTTGACCCACTCATTCGTTAGTAGGGTGTTCTTTAACCTCCATGCTTTGGGAGGTTTTCCAGACTTTTTCCTGTGGTTGATTTCAAGCTTCATAGCATTGTGGTCTGAAAGTATGCATGGTATGATTTCAATTCTTGTAAACATATGAAGGGCTGTTTTGTGACCCAGTATATGATCTATCTTGGAGAATGTTCCATGTGCACTCGAGAAGAAAGTATATTCTGTTGCTTTGGGATGCAGAGTTCTAAATA
>NW_024421807.1:0-15231 GCF_014898765.1 Herpailurus yagouaroundi | reverse complement strand
GAGTTCGAGCCCCGCGTCGGGCTCTGGGCTGATGGCTCAGAGCCTGGAGCCTGTTTCCGATTCTGTGTCTCCCTCTCTCTCTGCCCTTTCCCCGTTCATGCTCTGTCTCTCTCTGTCCCAAAAATAAATAAAACGTTGAAAAAAAAATTAAAAAAAAAAATAAATAAACGTTAAAAAAAAATTCTAAAAAAAAGAAAGTCTGGATTTTGTTATCTTCCTCTGAAGAGTGTTGATGTTTGTTCTGGTAGACAGTTTAATTACTGACTGATCGTTTTAAACTCATCTAGTTTTGGTTTTGTGCTTTATTAGGGTTATCTGTGCAAAACTTATGGTGTTTCCCCAGGGCCTCTGACTTAGTGGGATTCGGTCTCCAAACTGTCACCCCTGTACATTTTATTAGGGCTTCAGAGACAGAAGAGTAAGCTTGCCTCTAGTGGCCCTGGACTCATAAGGATCAGACTTTCCAGGTCTTAGGTGGATGCCCAGGGAGTGAACGAGGTGTTGACAAGCTGTGTCTACTCTGGCTGGGCCAGACTCCCCAGGTCCCCAAAACTGGTCCACAACTACTCCTCTGTCTGTCTTCAACCCCTCTTGGGTGATCTTACCCTGCACATCTACAGCCCTATCCTCAGCCGTGGTCCACAAGGGAACCAGACAGAGACCACCCACACACCTCTGGGTGCAGCCTCCTCCTCTCTAACGCCAGGCCTGAAGATCCCAGCCCCTTCAATTGCCTCAAATCCTGATCTGCTTCCTCTGCTTGGCAGGATCATATGTTCTTCTTGGGTTCTGGCTCCCTGCCCCTCAGGTGGAGGTGCTACCCCAGGCAGAGCATCCGTGGGTCTAATCTTAGGGGTTTCTATCCACCAGGGACGGAAGTCTCGTGCTGCCTATTATCCACTTCCAGAAAACAACTACTGGGCATATTTCGTCAGCCTCCACAGTTATTTACAGTGGGCAGGGTAGTCTGGAAACCTGTTAAAGCATCACCAATGGAGGGGCACCTGAGTGCCTCAGTCGGTTAAGCAACCGACTCTTGGTTTCAGCTCAGGCCATGACCTCATGGTTTTGTGAGTGTGAGCCCCGTGTTGGGCTCTGTGCTGACAGCGCGGAGCCTGCTTGGGATTCTCTCTCTGCCTCTCTCTCTGCCCCTCCCCAACTCGTGCTCTCTAAACCAATCAATCACCCCTGGAGGCAAATGTCTGTGGTTGTTTGGGCCCACATTTTTAGCTCATGGAGAGGACAGTGTGTTGTAAATCTCAGTCTGTTTTTCACCTATTCTACTCTGATCCGAGGGGCGAGTTATAGCTGTTCTTGAGGAAGCACTAGCTGGTGGAGGGTCTGCTGGGGCCTAAGAGACAGAAATTCACCTAAGCTGGGCCAGCTCCCAAGGGAGGGGGTCGTCGGACTCCCCAGGGACACCGTCACGTTGGGGGAAGGGACCATCCTCTCCATGCACTGAGCAAGGCCGCAGGATGGAGAACCCAGTGCCTGCTGGCAGGAACCTTGATGCCCCTCCCGAGCTCGGCATCCCTCGTCCTAATCCCGGGAGTAGCCAGGAAGGCTTTTCCCAGGAGCATTGCCTTACACTCACCCTGGCAGAGAGCCCTTATGCCTCCGGCAAACCCGCCCGAACGCTCCCCTACTGGAAAGAGCTTAGTCTCTTGGCAAAGGAGACCCGCGGCCAGGGCACCATCTGCACCTTACACATTATGCTATCATCCCGTCATAGTGGGGGGAGCAGGGGTCCTCAGGCCTTTTCCCACCAGAGAAGCTGTCAGCAGTCTGAAGGCAGGCAGTGTCCCCAGGACCCAGAAGCCTCCAGGGAACGGACCCCTGCCCAATAACCCTGACACCCAAGGTCTCCCTCTTATTCTCCAAAGCCCTGGTGCCAGGCTGTGAAAGAATCAGCTTGTGGGAGAAGGGAGACCCTCCACCCCCAGGAGCGGGGTCGGGGCTTTCGGGAGACGGCAGGTGCAGGCAGCGGTGGGAAGGCCGGAGAAGTCCCTAACCTCAGCTGTGATCGTTGCCTCCACACCCAGCTGACTCGGCCAGTGCCACTGGCTGAGCGTGGCCCCTCCCCAGGTGTCCATCACTCTCCCTCTAAGGCTCTGGGCCCCAGCGACGTGGTGAGGACTGGCCACGGTGGGTGAAGATAAGAACAAGCCCACACGGGAAAGCTAGTGGGCTCGTCGATTGGCTTCTCGGGCTGTGGTTCGTGGCTCACACTCCAACTCGGGGCGGTGCGTCCCATGTGGCCCGACGGAGGGTGCCGGCTCCAAGGCCCTCAAAGGAAACCTTGCAGGAACCCTTTCTCTATGGTGCCCACGAGCCTGAACACCTTTCCACAGGGGGGTGCTCGAGGCAGGAAAGGCCTGGCACTGAGCCCACAGACACCCCCAGAGGCAAAGCCTCCCTCAAACTGAGCTCCTGGGGTGACCTGAGCCCTGGATCCCACTCCCTGCTGGGAGCACAGAGGCCCAGGGGGAGAGATCTGACCTGGGTTCCCCCTGCAGTCGGCGTGGGACCGTCACCCCTGCCGGCTGCCGGCCACACAGACCTTCATGCCCAGAGATGATGGGGTCCTGGAGGTCTTAGGTCTTTTCTGTCCCCTCGGCGTCCAGAAGAAAACAAAATGCGCTGTTGAGGCATCCCTCGGCTTCCGCCCCAGTGAGGCAAGCATCCCCAGTCTTACCTCTGGGTGCGTTCAAAGGCTCCAAGACCAGGCTGAGCTCCTGGCCCAGGGGCAAATCTGGCTTAGCAGCGTCCCCGGGAGGCACCTGACCCAGAGCCGGTCAGAACAGCCAACGTGCCTTGGCCCGTCCTCCCCCGAGACCGGCCTGTGTGACCGGCCATGGGGAGTGCCAGAGTGGACCCTAAACACAGTGACAGGATGTGGCTAAGTCTGACTCCTGGCTCAGCCCGGCGTCATGGATGAACCTCCGACCCTCTGGCCAGACGTGAGCACACACGAGCGCTCCCACACATGTGCCTGTGTGTGCACACACGTGTCCATGTGTGTCCCCATGTGAGTGCCCGAGCACACGTGCTCACATTCACGTGTGGTGGTGCATGTGTGCACACACGACCAGTGAGGGAGGAGTGGTGGCCTGTGTCCAGTGACCCGGACAGGTTTCCTCCCCCTCCCAGCTTTCTCTCAGCTGCGCCTGCCTCTTGCCTCCTCCAGGAAGCCCCCTCGTGCTGCCTTCAGCCTGATGCTGCTCTGGGTGGTTTGTGTTTTGTTAATCTCCACTTACAGATTCGGGGGCCCTATGTCCAGGACAGGTCACCGTCGACAGTGCTGTCCTGATAACTGTCCTATTGACTGTGACACAGTACTGCCCCCAGTCTCGGACGCGGGCCAGCTGTGGAGGCAGAGGTCTCTCCTGTGGTCATCTTGTACGTGTCCGTGCCTGTCCTTCCGTACCAACTTGGCCACAAGCGTCCCGTGCCGGCACCCACAGCCTGTGCTCTTTGCAGCCACAAGCTGGCAGTCCCTTGTCTTAGAATGTGCCATCCATTCGCTCATTCATCGTTCCTTCGCTCCGCAGTGTAGCGCTAGGGGAATAATGGCGGAGCACCCTGTCGTGCTGGGGTCCTGCCTGTCGCAAGTCACAGAGTGGATGCGGTGGGGGTGGGAGCCACAGCGGGGGTGCGGGGACCCAGAGGGACGACGCTCAGAGAAGCTGATGTGCCAGCTCGGCTTCCTGGGCCCACATTTGAGAAGGTGGACGGAGCAGCTGCGGCGAGTGGGGAGAGAGCCCGGGCCTCTACCGGCTGACGTGGCTGGGAGCCAGCGAGAGTGCGGGTGACCCGGCCTCGGGGAGAGGGAAATGGGGCACGGGCAGATCAAGAACTCCTCCTGAAGTAGAACCAGCGGGTCCTGGTGGGCAGCAGGTGGCCAGTGGCGCCGAGGAAAGGTCTGGAACAAATGCAGGCTCTGGGCTGAGCCGTGGGTGACGACCGGGCTGTGGCTCTGGCTCTGGGGGAGGGCCGGGTCCCATAGCAGGAGGCTGCCACTTGCTCAGCGTGACCAGCACAAGGGCACCTGCACCCCCCCGCCCCCCGTGGCACCGAAAGGCCCTTTGGGGGGCAGCCTTGGTTTCTAAGCACTGTGTCCACATTCTGCAGGTGTAGAGACCGTGACCGTCCGCACCTCCCAGCCATGGAATTTTCCAGGCCCTCCCAACGAAAAACCTTCCAGCCCAGACAGCAGGGTGGGATCCGGACTGTGGGCGGCCTCCTTACGGGCCTGTCTGGTGCGCAAGCCTCCCAGAGGCCTCCATACCCTTCCTGAGCACCGCCTAGAGCCCAGCCTTTTCTGTGGGCCTCGCAGGGGCTGGCCCTTCGGTGGGAAGTCCCTTCCCCCCACCGGGAGCCCACCTGTCCCCGATCCGAGCCAGCTCTGACTCAGTTCTGCCCCACCCCGCTCAAGCGTCCTCTTTGCAGCTCAAGTGGCGAGGTCTGGTTTCAGGCAGGTCTACTCAAGGGTGCTCTCCTCAAAGTCAACTAAAACCTCCCTCCCTCTTGAGGACCTCAAGGACAGAGCCTGAGAAGCAAGCCCAGACTCCTGGGAACGACCTTTGTCCAGCTGCAGCCAGGCTTTTCGTGTGGTGCCCCTGGGCACCCGAGGCCTCTCCCTGCCCTCCCCCCCACCCCATCTCACAGCACCTGCTGCGTGATCCAGACGAAGTCCTCCTCCCAGGCCCTCTCACCACAGGGAGAGACAGAGGTAGAGCTTGGGCAGGGGTGGGGGGGGCTTCCCACTGTCTCCTCCCCTCAGAGTCCTGACATGTGACAACGCACGCAAAACACTGCCAGCCAGGGAGGCTTGCCTGAGCCCTGGGTGTGCAGGGTTTTTACTGCGACTTCATTACCGCCTGTGTGGCAGGCCGACCTTTAGACCCCAGCCGTCCCCAGAGGCCGGGCCTGATACTACATCTCCTGAAGCCCCCCCGCACAAGTCGCACCTGAGACCACCCCGTGGCCAAGGCCCCCAGGCGAGCCAAGACATGCCTGGCAGGCGGGACCCTGCAGAGGCCTGGAGGTCGCGTCCCAGGAGCAGAGGCGAGGGCGGACCTCTCTGGGCCGTGAATTCTCCACCACCCGCAATACTAGAGGCCTGGCGTTTTGCCAAGCAGGTGGGAGCCCGCTCCTCGCCCCGGCCCCGGGTGGGGGCTCCCTGCATGGGCACCCCCGCCACAGCCTGGGTCACACCCTTCTTGTGGACCGTTTCATTGTCCCCGTCCCCGGTGGGTCCGCCACACGCACCTCCAGTGCAGAGCACAGGCCGGCTTACGGTGGGTGGGTGGTCATGCTGTCCGTGACCTTCCTCTCGGAGACTCTGATGAGCCCGTGTCGGGCACCGGGGCAGGTGTGAGGGCCCCTGGCAAACCTTTGCTCCACAGCCCTGCTCTGGGCATGGACGCCCCTTCCGCTGTTGCTCTGGGGTGCAAGTGCCCTCACCCTCTTGACTCAGGGCCGTATCCCTGGGAAGACAGCCTCCACGGTCTGCCCGAGGCGAGAAGGGAGAGGGCAGAGGCCCGAGGCCAGAAGCCAGAGGGCAGAGGCAGGCCCCGGAGGGCTGATTTGGTGAGCTGAAGAACTCAGAATCTCAGGGGTAGAAAACAGTCAGTAAAGCAGGTGTGGGGGCAAGTATATGTGCGTGTGGTGTGCCTGGGGGTGGGGAACGTGTGCGGGTGGGTGTGTACGTGTGTGAGCTGGGGCAGGTGTGCGTGGGGCTGTGTGAGGCCCCCAGGCCGCCTCGTCCCTCTGCCCGGTCTCCGACCCCCGGGGGTCTGCCCAGCCTGCACATTGTCACCTCTGCCCCCCCGACGCGGGCCCCGTCACTCACCCTCGTGGTCTCGGCCCGGCTCTGAGAGACCCCGGCGGAAGCTGGGATGCTGGGGCACGTGGGGTGTGGCAGGTGGCCACTCCCGGCACAGGTCCCAAGGACCTCCTGGTGCTGCGGGTGCGGGGGGAGGGGTCGTCCCAGACCCAAGCCCGCAGGAGGGACCTGAGTCCTAGAAGACACGCCGCCCCTCTGCGGCCACACAAAGCCTCACCCTTACAGTGCAAACGGACCCCTCACGCCCCAGGGACCCTGTGTCAACGCTACAGCAACAGTTGGTGAAGAGTGGGGCCTGGAAGTCTCGGACCGGACACACGGACGCACGCGGTGAACCCCTAAGTGTCCCAGGAGCTCAGCGTCTCTTTGCCTGAAGAAGCGGTCACGGAGGCCCCAGAGAGGGTCCCCTGCGGAGCCTGCTGGTCCTCACAGGTGCACGACCCCCCCACCCCCCCCCACCCCCCCGCTCTAGCCGCTCGGCAGACTCGATGGACGTGAGGTCCCGGTGGGACGTGAGAAGGGCGGCTCACCAGAGCAATCGCCCGGGTTTGCTGAGTCAGATGCACAGGAGCGGGGACACATCTGTGTGGAGTGGGCGCCAGGGTGTGGGGCCGGTGCGGAAGGAGCAGGAAGCCCCACGCAGACGTGCACGTGGCTCCCTGGGCAGAGCCTGCCCACCGCACGCGTGGCAGCCTGTGGGTCTGGCCGCGCTTGCCCGGCGGACGGGGACCGGGCACAAGGGTGGCCGCCAGAACCCTCTGGAAATGCGGGCTCCGTGGCACGCTGTGCGGGAAGGTGCCCACGGGCGCAGAGAGACTGGAACGTTCCTGCGGGAGCGACTTTGCCGGACCCGGAGCCCCAGGGGACGCCCTTCTCGGCACCCTTTTGGGACATAAATTCCCATCGGGCTCTTCTCTGTGGCCGCGCTCGGTCGGAACGGTGGCCGTCCAGCCGGGCTTCCAGAGTTCAACGGGGGCAGGGATTCCGAGTGACGCTTAGTCCCCAGAGACAACGCGATAGTGATCGCCGCAGAGGTAGCAGGGCCAGGGCGCAGTCGGTTGCCGTGCGAGTGCTGGGCTCTTCCTCCAGCGGGCGAGGAGCCCGGGTCAGCCGAGGGCAAAGAGGCGCGGGCTGGTGGCGGGTGCACAGTAGTTGTGACCGTGTGGCCACGTGGCCGGTTGCAGGAAAGAGCGCCGCGGCCATTCCGTTGTGATTCGTGTGCGTTTTCGCGTGCCTGTCAGCCCGTTTGCTTGCTCTCCCCTCCTCCTGGTCCCGCCCCATCTGCCATCCTCCGAGCCAGCGGTGGCCCCCCTTCCGTGTCGGTTACAGGGTGGCTGAGACACAAGAAGGGATGCGCCGCCCGTGGGGTCCAGGGCAGCACGTGTCCAGGGTGGGCTGTCGGCCGAATGACGTCAGGCCCGTCTTGCTCCTGGCTTTCCCCGGAAGCGAAGCGCTCCGTGGCGAGTTTGCACCGGTGGGTGCGTGCTGCGCACGGCCGCCCCTGGACCCAGAACTCCTTTCCCTGCGTACTTCCGAGTCCGTGTGGCCCCGGGGACATTTTGCCCGCGATTCAGAGGACACACGAAGCTGCGGCAGCCACGTTCTTCTTAGTGTGAAGGACCAAGCTGTGAGGTCTAGTGCCGTCACCTTCCACCCCTGGGTCGGAGCTAACGGCACCAGTGGTGACACGGGTCACCAGCTGACGGCGCGCTGTGAGACAGGGCGCCGCCTCCCTGGCGCTCCTGACCAGAGACGCGCAGCATCTCATCGCGATGGACCCCGGGCAAGGCGGAGCTGAGGGACTTTCTGCAAAAGAACCGACCTCCAGTCTCCAAAAGGTCATAAAGGTCAAGGAAAGACTGAAGAGTGTCCTGGAGTGAGGGAGACAAGAGGGATGAGCCAGCCCCAACAACGGTGACCTTGGATCGGGCCCTTTCACTACCCAGAACTGAAATGGGGCGTTTCCGGCCGGCCAGGAGAGTTAGGTTCTGGGGATGCACTGAGTTGGGGGACAGGGGGGCAATGGGGAGCAGTCTTCCCGCGCTGGGGCGCTTGGCGGCAGGGGCTTGGGCCACGTGTTGCCACCACAAGCACAGAAGCAGCTGGACACGAGGAAGCCTGGGGAGCCGATCGGTCTGTTTATGACCCCAGTTGTGGTGATGAGTTCGCGGGGCTGGGCCCCAGCTGCTTTCACTGTACGTTAAATCTGTGCAGTTTAGTATTGCTAAAAAGGAAACCGCGGGGCCCCAAATATAGTCACTCACGTCAGGGACCCGTTAGCCAGTCATCCGGGGAATGCCCTGGTCAGCACCAGGACATGTACCGAGGGACCCCTTCTGTTCCCCTTAGGAGGGCCACTTGGCCTAAAACAATGCATTCTTTGCTACTAATTTCCTTTTTTCCATTCCCTCTCTTCCTTCAAAACCCTTCCTTTTCTGCAGCTCAACGGAGTTCCTCTATGCTTGGGGATGAGATGATGCCTAATCCACGAACTGATTAATAAAGTCAGATGTTCAATATCTGCTCAGTTGAATTTCTGATTATCTATCGACTATACCTCAATGAAGCCGTTCTTTACAACAAGAACGTCACTGGGACAATTTTTAAGACCTGAAAGGGAGCTGAGGACACATGGTGGGGACATGTGGTGTTAGTCCCTTGGCTGGTGTGTGTGTGTGTGTGTGTGTGTGTAGGATAATGTCCATTTGAAGGAAACAGACACTAAGCTACTTGCGGGCGATGGGGTGCTAGTTTTGCAAACTACTCTCAAAATGGTTCAGAGAAAACGGTTGTACTATCCTTGCAATCCTGAATGATTTCAGAATAAAAATGATCCGTAGCACTTGAATGTGTCTGGAATGTCCTGGTGGCCTTGGTGGAGTGGGGCGGGTGCTGCCGGGTGTTCTGATTCGGGGTGTGGGTTGAGGGATGTAGGGAGACAATTTTAAGCTGTGGGTGTTTGGGAGAACACTCCCCAGAGGGACCTCTGCGAGCAGATCAGGCAAAGGGTGGGCAGGGGGCTGGGGACTGTCCCCCAGGCCACGTGGAAGCCGTCCCCCAGGGCTCAGAGGGGGGCGGAAGCAGGTGTGCTCTCTCTTGGGGATCTCAGAGACCTGCGGGCGGATCCCGCAGATGAGAGCTCAGCCCCGCGCTGCATAAAGGCGCTTCCCAGGCACCTGGCTAATGTGCTCTCTGGAGCCTCACTCGCACACAGGACCGGCTCCTTGTCCCACCCCCACAGCTGGCACCTTGAGTCCCTCTTGGGAACAAATGTCCAACAGGTGTCTGGGAAGAAAGCCAGACTGCACGAGTTACCTGTGTCAGGGCAAGGAGTCCCTCCATCTCACTCGCCGATGATTCGCAAGCCAAGGTCGCGCCCAGAGGGCAAGCCCGGCTGGGTCTGCAGGACTGAGGGGGTCTCCGAGAGGCAGGATGGGCTTTAGGACGGGAGCCTGTCTTCCTGGGGCGCTGGCCAGGTCTGAGTGAGGGAGAGACGGTGGGGCACACCTCTGGATCGGGAGGGCCTGGTAGACCTGTCACGTGCCCTGCCCTGACCCCCGAACCTGTGGACAGCGGCATGGGTCCCGTGAGGCCCGGGACCCGGGACCCGGGACCGGAAGGTGCTCAGGACAGGCCTGGGGCTTGCTGCCAGAAGTGCAATCGCCATCAGAAGCCACAGGTAGCAGTGGCACAGAGGAGAAGCCCAGTGAGGCCTCTGGTGCCCGGAAGCCCAGTGAGGCCTCTGGTGCCTGGAAGAGTCCGCCGATTTGTGCCAAGGCGAAGTTTCAGAGAGGGGGGAGGGAGCCAAAACAGGACAGCCGGGAGGGAGAACCGCCCCCTCCCCGAGCCACACCTGAGAGGGAATGAGGCCGGCAGGGTGGCCCCACCTGTGGATAGGATTGGGCTCTGGGCTTGGAAGCCAGGGGGCGGGTGTCCTAGGCCGGCCAGTGAGGAAGGCTCTGGAGGCCACAGACTAGGGCCGTGGTGGAGTCGGGGTCAGCAGGGCAGGAGAACGGCCTCAAACCCAGTATGCCTGGGCTATAATCCAGGGGCTCCTGCTCGAGGCTTGCAGGGGCCAGCTCCAGGCCATCCGTCCCCACCATCCAAGAAGGGCCACGTTCCTACTCCGCGGTTAATTTTTTTTCTGCTTGTTTTTGTTGTTGTTAATTTTTTTAATCTTTATTTTTATTTTTGAGAGAGAGACAGACAGACAGAGCGTGAGTGGGGGAAGGGCAGAGAGAGGGAGACACAGAATCGGAAGCAGGCTCCAGGCTCCGAGGTGTCAGCCCAGAGCCCGACACGGGGCTCGAACTCATGAACTGCGAGATCGTGACCTGAGCCGGAGTCGACGCTTAAGTGACTGAGCCATCCAGGCGCCCCTATTTTTCTTTTCTGTTTTTTTTTTTTTTTTTAATATTTATTTATTTGGAGAGAAAGTGCAAGTCGGGGAGAGGGGCAGAGGGAGGGGGAGAGAATCCCACACAGGCTCCAAGCTCAGCATGGAATCTGATGCACGATCGCAACCTGAGCCGGTCTCAAGAGTCAGACACTTCGACTGAGCCACCCACAAGCCCCTTTATTTCCTTTTCCAAGCCTCATGGTGCAGCGTTTGACCAGCACCTTTGGGTTGTGCTGGGGAGGGCAGAAGATTCCTGTAAACAAAGATGTAGAGACTGCAGTGATGCTCCGCCCCTGCCCTGTGCCTCCAGCCCCCTCCCTCCTCCACAGCACCCCAACGGCCTGCCCCAGGCCTTTAAAACCTCCTTGCCCTCCTCTGCTGCTGCACACAGGCTCAGAGTCGGCACCATGCAACTGAATTTCAGAGGCCTGCAGGCCCTGGTGACGGGGGCAGGGAAAGGTACGTATGAGCAGGTGGGGGTGCGGGAGGGGCCGAGGTGGAGAGTAAGGTGGCCAGACTTGAAGCCTCACAGGCCTGTGCTGGGGTCTGTGAGTCCCTCCAGGCCTGTCACAGCCCTCCCCGCCAGTGCCTGCCTCCCTACCACACCCCGGCCCCGGGTGACGTCCACCACCCAGCAGGCCGCCCTGGGACAGGACACTGCCTCTACTTGGTCAGTACAAGACCCCCCACCCGAGACAGTGGCCTTCAGGCTCAGGCTACGCAGACGGGGACATCCAGACAGGGTCTCTTCCCTGGGCTCAGTGGAAAGGAGCTGTTCTCTGGGGCCTCCCTTGGCCAGCCTCTGACTCTGGCTGGCACCCCCTCACTGCTCTTTCCTGAGAGGAAGAGGCTGCAGCCTCAGTCCTCAGCCTTGACCCAGATGTACTGGGGTATCTGCCCACCCGGTGCCCCCCTGCAGGGATCGGGAGGGACACTGCGAAGGCCCTGCATGCCCTGGGAGCCAAAGTGGTAGCCGTGAGCCGCACCGACGCTGACCTAGTCAGCCTCTCCAAGGAGGTGAGCAGCCCGGTCACGGCCCAAGCCTGACCCCACACGCTCCGGGTGCCTCATGAGCCTGCTGGGACCACCTCCTTGATCACTGACCACTGCCTCTCCGCAGTGTCCCGGGATACAGACTGTGTGTGTGGACCTGGGTGACTGGGACGCCACGGAGCGGGCACTGGGCAACGTGGGCCCCGTGGACCTGCTGGTGAACAACGCTGCCGTGGCGCCACTGCAGCCCTTCCTGGAGGTCACCAAGGAGGTCTTCGACAGGTGGGGAGTAGGAGAGCAGGTGGACTGGGGAGTGGTTGCTGAGGACATGGGGCCGATGTGGCCTCGGACACTCTGACTGTCTGCCCTCTGCAGGACCTTCAATGTGAACCTGCGCTCACTGGTGCAGGTGTCCCAGGTGAGCCAGTGGGGGAGCAAGGCCCAAGGATGACAAGGCCCGGCCGGGAATACGGTGAGATCAGGCTGCCCCTCTCCTGGTTTCTAGATCGTGGCCCGGGGAATGATCCACCGCGGAGTGCCTGGCTCCATTGTCCATGTCTCCAGCATGGTGGCCCATGTCACTTTACCCAACCTATCTGTCTACAGTAAGTCCCTCTGCCCAGCCCGTACCCCATCCATCCATGAGGAGATCCTGGGCGCTGGGGCTTAGCGTCTGTGCAGAGAGGGCTAAGGGGTCCTCAGTGCTGCCCTCCCTCCACAGGCTCCACCAAGGGCGCAATAAGTGTATTCACCAGAGCCATGGCCGCAGAGCTGGGGCCATACAAGGTGGGCATGGGAGGGGAGGACCTGGGGATCACACAAA
Source organism: Herpailurus yagouaroundi (assembly GCF_014898765.1). NCBI lineage: Eukaryota > Metazoa > Chordata > Mammalia > Carnivora > Felidae > Herpailurus > Herpailurus yagouaroundi. Next base: position 3,168 of record NW_024421807.1, on the reverse strand, counting down.
GGTGGGCTGGGGAGCAGGGGTAGGGGCTGGCAATGGTAAGGGGCGGCAGACGGCATGGGAGAGGCCCGAGGACCATCCAAGGCTCTGGGCAGCGACTGACTTGAACACAGTAAGCGAGTTCCGCAGGTGGGGGGGGGGGAGCACAGAGGCTCATCTACTCGCTGAGGCCGCCGTCTTCGGCCCCTTGGCCCTAGATCCGGGTAAACTCCGTGAACCCCACGGTGGTGCTGACGGCCATGGGCCAGAAAGTCTTGACGGACCCCGAGATCGCCCGGAAACTGAAGGAGCGTCACCCCCTGCAGAAGTTTGCAGGTCAGCGGGGCTTCGGGGAGCGGAGGGCGCGACCAGGGCGGCCGGGACACACCGCGCTGATCCCGCCGATCCCCGCAGAGACGGAGGACGTGGTCAGCAGCATCCTCTTCCTGCTCAGCGACCACAGCGCCTCCACCAGCGGCTCGGGCATACTCGTGGACGCCGGGTACCTGGCTTCCTAGAGCGCCCGGCGCGGGGGAGCCGGCGCTCAGGGCACCAGGCCCGCCCCCCGCCCGCCCACGCCCCGCCACGCCCACCGCCCAGCCACGCCCCGGTCACGCCCACCGCCCCACCACGCCTTCACCACCCAGCCGCTCGCGCGCGCATCTCCCACCCAGACTCTGCATCTGGGCAGACACCGCATCCACACTCGCGCTGCCATGTAACCCGCCCCTGTCGCCCCCACCCAGTGTCCTCCGCTGTGCCGGCTGGATTTCCCTAAATAAATGGAGGCCATTCTCTGGAACCAGTGCGTGCCGGGGTTTGGGAGGGGAGGATCAGGGAAGGGGAGCACACATTTCACTTGCCTTGAAATGAGGGCGCAGATCCTAAAGCCAGCCGGACTCTACGGCGACCCTGTCTTGTAGCTGAAGGGCAGCGATTTCTTACACAGAGATTTTTGTCGTGCCCCGCCCCCTCCCCCAGCCCCCCAATCAGCCCTGGGCAGAGGGCAGCCACGTTCCCTCCCCTTGAGGCTCTGGCCCCGCCCTTCAGCCCAGCACTGCTGCTCCGACCTCCGCCAGTCAGAGAGGTTAGAGGGTCTGGGATCTGGGGAAGATGCCATGTACCCACGGGCTCACATCTATCTGTAAATGACCCTAAAGGCTCAGGAAGCAATGCTTGTTGCCCTTGCCGGCCACCGTGAACCCCGGATGACCCCGATCCTATGCAAGTTTTTTTTTTTTTTTTTTTTTTTTTTTTTTTTTTACAGTGCTGGTGGTCTCCTGCTAAAGGGCCTGGATGATAGGGGTTCCTCTCCCTTCCAGTGTAGCAAGATTCTCACACACAGAGTCGTGACACCGCACCCAGGCTTTTCTTTCCAGGAAGCAACTTTATTTGTGCCGCATCGCTCAGTTGGGTTCCTACCCAAAGAATTGAGCCCCGAATGCCACGTGGTGTTTTTGTTTTTAATGTATTTTCTACTTCTTTTTTTTTTTTTTTAATTTTTTTTTCCAACGTTTTTATTTATTTTTGGGACAGAGAGAGACAGAGCATGAACGGGGGAGGGGCAGAGAGAGAGGGAGACACAGAATCGGAAACAGGCTCCAGGCTCTGAGCCATCAGCCCAGAGCCCGACGCGGGGCTCGAACTCACGGACCGCGAGATCGTGACCTGGCTGAAGTGGGACGCTTAACCGACTGCGCTGCCCAGGCGCCCCATGTATTTTCTACTTCTTTGTCTCCCATATATGGAAACACACACAAACATGCGGTCTGATTAAGTGGTCTCCTGTTATAGGGTCGTGAGCAATGTTGTCATGTATGCTCATAGCCAGGTTACCTTGAGGGTTTTTTTGTTTGTTTTCCTTAGGGAGGGAACCCTACCGCATTCCCCTCTTTGATGCTTGGACCCCTCTATTTTGGGTTAAAGAGCACCATCTTGGTTTAAAGGCTTGTATCTCTATAGCATCATTTCATGTATGGCTGTCCTCTTTTTTTTTTTTTTTAAATCATGGCCTCAGTGAGACTGGAAGCAGACCGTACAACCAAGGGAGCCAAGCACCGTAGGATTAAGCAACCTCCCAGAATCAGGAGGATAATTTTTATGAGAGTTTTGAATCCCCTGAAAGTTAGTTTCCAAATAACTCTCCGGGGTTTTAACCACTCCAGGTCTGGACAGGGACATGAGTAATCCTTTTGATTTGATCTGTGATCTTTTCTATGACTTTTTCCTCATTATCTATAGGCAGCGGTTGCTGAGGCTAAACTTTTTACACACTTCTTCCTCAGAAGCAAGCAGGTGATCTGAGGCCCAGCGATTTTGATAGATAGCACTGAGCATTTTTGGTTTGCTGCTTGGCTAGTGAGTGCTAACAGAAACCTCTCCCCCCATTCCTAGCCGGCCCGGGGCAGCCTCAGCCAATCCCATGGTGAAAAGTAGGGCAAGATTCACGGTAACAGTGAAAAACAAGGCGTGACAGTGCCTCACAGCAAGGAAACATATAGAAAATAAGAACAGTCTTGTTTCATCGGACCGTCGGTTCCTCAAGCTGCTGCCGTGCGTAGATCAGTCAGCTTCCAAGTGACTAAAGCAGGGCTGCGGTCTCCCGGAGCCGGAGCCTCTGGAGTTGCAGATTGCTTCTTCCTTGTGGTCAGCTTGCACGGCGTTGATGAATCAGGAAGGCACTCCCCGTTTCGAGATGCCGGCTTCACTCTGCCGTAGTGAACCCAGGGACCCGCTTCGGCTACTTTCCTGCGTAGGGGTGCACAAAATGACAATGAACGGTCCTCTCCAGAGGGGTTTTAGGGGTTGGACACTGTGCTCCTTCACCCATACAGCATCTCCTGGTTTAAAAGGGTGAGCATCTGTGGTCAGACTCACAGGTAATCGCTCCGACCCAGTGGTATAAGGTGGTTAGGGTAGACGCAAGGGCTCACGTCTGTTGTCTTAGGGTTAGATTGCCTGTCTCATTTAGATCCCCCCCGTCATGCCCTTGATAATGGGGGGGGTGCCCATAAGGGATTTCACAAGGAGAGAACCCCATCTGCTTCTTCAAGCTTACGAGGGATGGTGTAGGGGTACAGCAGTTAGAATCTACCCAAGGGTCGGTCAAGTGGCCCACAGTGTATATTTAATGAGAGCCTCCCTTAACCTTTCCAGGAAGGCCACCGGGGTTTTATTTTGTGTCTGTAAGAC
>NW_024421806.1:0-2177 GCF_014898765.1 Herpailurus yagouaroundi | reverse complement strand
TTCACCATGATCAAGTGGGATTCATTCCTGGGATGCAGGGCTGGTTCAACATTCGCAAATCAATCAACGTGATACATCACATTAACAAAAAAAAAGAGAAGAACCATATGATCCTGTCAATCGATGCAGAAAAGGCCTTTGACAAAATCCAGCACCCTTTCTTAATAAAAACCCTTGAGAAAGTCGGGATAGAAGGAACATACTTAAAGATCATAAAAGCCATTTATGAAAAGCCCACAGCTAACATCATCCTCAACGGGGAAAAACTGAGAGCTTTTTCCCTGAGATCAGGAACACGACAGGGATGCCCACTCTCACCGCTGTTGTTTAACATAGTGCTAGAAGTTCTAGCATCAGCAATCAGACAACAACAGGAAATCAAAGGCATCCAAATTGGCAAAGATGACGTCAAGCTTTCGCTTTTTGCAGATGACATGATATTATACATGGAAAATCCGACAGACTCCACCAAAAGTCTGCTAGAACTGATACATGAATTCAGCAAAGTTGCAGGATACAAAATCAATGTACAGAAATCAGTTGCATTCTTATACACTAACAATGAAGCAACAGAAAGACAAATAAAGAAACTGATCCCATTCACAATTGCACCAAGAAGCATAAAATACCTAGGAATAAATCTAACCAAAGATGTAAAGGATCTGTATGCTGAAAACTATAGAAAGCTTATGAAGGTAATTGAAGAAGATTTAAAGAAATGGAAAGACATTCCCTGCTCATGGATTGGAAGAATAAATATTGTCAAAATGTCAATACTACCCAAAGCTATCTACACATTCAATGCAATCCCAATCAAAATTGCACCAGCATTCTTCTCGAAACTAGAACAAGCAATCCTAAAATTCATATGGAACCACAAAAGGCCCCGAATAGCCAAAGTAACTTTGAAGAAGACCGAAGCAGGAGGCATCACAATCCCAGACTTCAGCCTCTACTACAAAGCTGTCATCATCAAGACAGCATGGTATTGGCACAAAAACAGACACATAGACCAATGGAATAGAATAGAAACCCCAGAACTAGACCCACAAACGTATGGCCAACTCATCTTTGACAAAGCAGGAAAGAACATCCAATGGAAAAAAGACAGTCTCTTTAACAAATGGTGCTGGGAGAACTGGACAGCAACATGCAGAAGGTTGAAACTAGACCACTCTCTCACACTATTCACAAAAATAAACTCAAAATGGATAAAGGACCTGAATGTGAGACAGGAAACCATCAAAACCCTAGAGGAGAAAGCAGGAAAAGACCTCTCTGACCTCAGCCGTAGCAATCTCTTACTCGACACATCCCCAAAGGCAAGGGAATTAAAAGCAAAAGTGAATTACTGGGACCTTATGAAGATAAAAAGCTTCTGCACAGCAAAGGAAACAACCAACAAAACTAAAAGGCAACCAACGGAATGGGAAAAGATATTTGCAAATGACATATCGGACAAAGGGCTAGTATCCAAAATCTATAAAGAGCTCACCAAACTCCACACCCGAAAAGCAAATAACCCAGTGAAGAAATGGGCAGAAAACATGAATAGACACTTCTCTAAAGAAGACATCCGGATGGCCAACAGGCACATGAAAAGATGTTCAGCGTCGCTCCTTATCAGGGAAATACAAATCAAAACCACACTCAGATATCACCTCACGCCAGTCAGAGTGGCCAAAATGAACAAATCAGGAGACTATGGATGCTGGAGAGGATGTGGAGAAACGGGAACCCTCTTGCACTGTTGGTGGGAATGCAAATTGGTGCAGCCGCTCTGGAAAGCAGTGTGGAGGTTCCTCAGAAAATTAAAAATAGACCTACCCTATGACCCAGCAATAGCACTGCTAGGAATTTATCCAAGGGACACAGGAGTACTGATGCATAGGGGCACTTGTACCCCAATGTTCATAGCAGCACTCTCAACAATAGCCAAATTATGGAAAGAGCCTAAATGTCCATCAACTGATGAATGGATAAAGAAATTGTGGTTTATATACACAATGGAATACTACGTGGCAATGAGAAAAAATGAAATATGGCCTTTTGTAGCAACGTGGATGGAACTGGAGAGTGTGATGCTAAGTGAAATAAGCCATACAGAGAAAGACAGATACCATATGGTTTCACTCTTATGTGGATCCTGAGAAACTTAACAGGAACCCATGGGGGAG
>NW_024421805.1:0-2011 GCF_014898765.1 Herpailurus yagouaroundi | reverse complement strand
TTTCCTGTCCTTCTTCCTTGCCTTATATTTGTTCCAGCATGATGAATAGACTAGCATCACAATTGTACTTACTTGTCTTGTATATAATCTGGCATCCACCCTCCCCTTGAATGTAAGCTCCACAGGGCAGGAATTTTTGTTTGTTCTATCCACTGCTGAATTTGCTTAATGTTCAACGAAGGAATGAAATTAGTATACATATCATATCAGGTAATAAAAAGTGCTACAAAGAATGGTAAAGTCCAAAAAATGAACAAGTTATTCCTAATTGGTGTAGGGTTACTGGATAGAATCGTCTGAGGAGATGACATTTGAGTAAGGGGATGAATAAAGTGAGAGGTCGAGATCCAGACATCCACAGGGGCTACTGGCCTCAGATCTATCCTTGTTAGGGACAGGTGCCACCTTTCCTGTCTCCCAACATTTTGCAAAGCACATGGGTTTAGGAAGAATGATTCTGCCCTGGGAAATTATCTCCAGAGAGCTCCAGAGCTCTCATTTGTAGATGTGTCTGCTCTGTACCATGGAAGTTTACACTCTGGGGAGAGCAGGGGTGTTGTTCTTAGTCCGCTGCTGCTTTTCTACTACCCCAAGTTGGGTCTAGACAATACCAGTAAGGATGACGTGTAGGGTTCAATGTTCCATGATCTGACCATCACCTAGAACACTCTTATGTCATCTGCTACAGTTAACATAAGAAGAATGACACGGTCCCCGGACTGGTGTGGCTGATCAACACAGCTTCATAAGTGGTCAGTTTAAACACTCTTATCCTCTGTCCCTGGAGAGAAGACCTATCCTGTGGTGTAAAAAGACAGAGAATGTTTTCTTATCCTCAGTAGCGATTCAGGAGTCTTCCCCTATTCCAGACAGGCAGACTTGTGCTAGATTGAAGGTGATTACATTTGTCTGACCTTGTGCAGAGCATTGCAGTCGGGGCATGTCACCAGGTTCTCAGGTTGAAAATATTTTCTCATCCTAACCTGTCTTCCTTCTCTTTGGAGAACAGGACTATGTGGCGCCATGTTACCAGTCTTTGATGTCTAGATTTTACAAGGAGCAGAAAAAAGGAGTAAATGATGAACAATCTCTCTAGTGCCACTGAATTCTGCCTTCTAGGCTTTCCTGGGTCCCAAGAACTACACCACATTCTTTTTGCCATATTCTTTTTCTTCTACTCAGCAACGTTAATGGGAAACACAGTCATCATCGTGATTGTCTGTGTGGATAAACGTCTGCGGTCCCCTATGTATTTCTTCCTTGGTCATCTCTCTGCCTTGGAGATATTGGTTACAACTATTATCGTGCCTGTGATGCTTTGGGGATTGATGCTCCCTGGGATGCAGACAATATCTCTGGTTGCATGTGTCACCCAGCTCTTCCTGTACCTTGCTGTGGGGACCACAGAGTTCGCATTACTGGGAGCAATGGCTGTGGATCGTTATGTGGCTGTCTGTAACCCTTTGAGGTACAACATCATTATGAACAGCCACACCTGCATCTGGGTGGTCATTGTGTCATGGGTGTTTGGGTTCTTCTCTGAAATATGGCCAGTCTATGCCACATTTCAGTTTACCTTCTGCAAGTCAAATCTGTTAGACCACTTTTTTTGTGAACGCGGGCAACTGCTCAAACTATCCTGTGGTGACACTCTTTTCACAGAGTTTGTTCTCTTCTTAATGGCTGTTGTCATCATCATTGGTTCACTGACCCCAACAATAGTCTCCTACACCTACATCATCTCTACCATCCTCAAGATCCCCACAGCCTCAGGCCGGAGGAAAGCCTTCTCTACGTGTGCCTCTCACTTCATCTTTGTTGTGATTGTCTATGGCAGTTGCTTGTTCCTCTATGTGAAACCTAAGCAAACACAGGCTGCTGAGTACAACAAGATAGTTTCCCTGTTTATTTCTGTGGTAACCCCTTTCCTGAACCCTTTCATCTTCACCCTGAGGAATGACAAAGTCAAAGAGGCCCTTCGGGATGGTATGAAACGCTGCTGTCGACTGGT
>NW_024421804.1:0-13522 GCF_014898765.1 Herpailurus yagouaroundi | reverse complement strand
GTCAAAGAGGCCCTTCGGGATGGTATGAAACGCTGCTGTCGACTGGTAAAGGATTAAATCTCTCTACATCAGCTTTGTGACAATGTCCTCACTATGCATTTTTCAGTAACCTAGAAAACCCCACCTTTTCTCTTATCATTATTTTCCCTTCAAAAATCAGTAGTGTACAACTTACAATCAGGGCCATTGAAGAAGATATGGCAGGTAAAAAAGAAACCCATTTTCTGCCTATTAGATTCTCATTCCTCAGTTTCTGATGGTTCCCGACTTGAACCATTGAAGGCTATCCTTGGGAAGTGGGAGGATTAGGTAAAGGTAATACATACATGTTTGTATTTTTCCATAGCTCAATTAATTCTCCTACAATGCATTTTTGAAGATATATTTCTTAGTGGAGGAAGGAAGTGGGAAGAAGGGGAGGGGAGGCATCTGCCATAATAAGTACCAAGGGAGAGATGCTCACTTTATTTCTTTATCAACTGTTGTAGAGATTTTCCTATATTTTTGTGCAATTTCTTGACGTGATGGCAATATGCACTTTAAATATTCTATGGTTCTCCTTTTCTCTGCTGGTTCTTCATGTTATCCAGGCCCCATTGCTAGTGCAAAGTACATACAATGTTATATACTCTTTGCCACAGAACCAATCTAGAGTGGAGATACGGGGATTGGAATACTTTTAGTAAGTCTTCGCGATGTAAAGATATGAAATATTTTGGGACATATGGGGATTGAGACAAGTAAGAATTAAATGACTAATTATAGAGAAAGAATCCTGTGTTGTACAACTGCTTAAATCTACTATGTCTGTTGAGACTACTCCCAGACCCAGACTTTCGGCCTCATGATGCCTTTAGTTCTCTGTCTCTGAAATCCAAGTGTCTCAGTACCCTGTTATAGATTTTCTCTATGGGGAGCATCAAAGAAATGAGAAGCTACCCTCTCAACTTGCAGCTCTTCAAGAATACAAGGCATGGCTTTATGACAATGCAAGTGTAGGAAGCTCATCATGTTGGAGGAAGGGGTTTGAAGGAAGGTGGGTTTTTAAAATTATTTTTATTTTTTATTTTAAAAAAGTTTATTTATTTTGAAAGGAGAAATTGTGTGAGTGGAAGCAGGCGCAGAAGAGAGAGGAGAGAGAGAATCCCAAGGAGTCTGTGTGCCATCAGTGGCACAGTGCTGGACCTCACTACCCTGAGATTATGACCTGAGCCAAAATCAAGAATGAGACTCTTAACTGACTAAGTCACCCGGGTGCCCCAGGAAGGTGTTGGTTAAATGGTAATTCTCAGTACTTCCTGGCAGCCCTGAACTGGTGGCAGATATTCAGCCACCCAGCCGTGGATGATGGTGTTCCACAGAGTTGCAGAGTACTGTGTGAGGGTGCCTTCCCATTTGGTGAAGAAAAAGAAGTCCACCAACCATGATATAGTTGATTCCACCTCATATGGGCGACATATGAGGTGTTGGGTGGGGTCTTAATCCAGCCCATGCTCTGGTAGCTAACCAATAGGTTGTAATGGGACTGCATTGACTGGAGAAAGGGTTGAAGACACACACAAAGATGTCTTCCCACCCCCAGACTCATATCCTGAGGTCTGCCCTCGCCAGAAAAATACTATTTTTCTCCTCCAGTAATCCAGAAAGGATGCCTTTATTAATTTACACAAAGGCTTTGCACAACCTACATTGTCTCTGGGCTTGTAGAGGCAATTTAGGAGCACAGAAAAGAGAGCCTCACTGTCCTCATCGGTTTCTTTGGTTTCTGAACCTTCATCACCGATGCCTACTGCATCCTGTCCTGATCATCCTTAGTTCATCCACCACCCGTCTTCTTTCTTCTTCCTCTTTCCCCTTGTCCTTGAGCTCTCCTATTCCTCTCTTTCTCCTTCTTTCCCTTTCTCTCTTTTCCCTTTCCGCTTGAATCAGGCTCTGACCACCCACTGCTAATGCATTTCCTATTCTTCCCCTTGTCCTCCATCAACAATTCCATTCCTTTTCTGTATCTCAGGGATGCAGTGCTCTAAACTGCTTCTCTGAATGCCCCTGACCATGAGGAAGGAAGGAAAGTTCCAGGTCTAGTGATTTGTGATGGGGCATGAAACATCTTTTGTACCAAAGGAAGGTTCTTCTGTTTGGTCTTTGATTCTGAATGAAGGAAAGTTACTGTTTATGTTAGTCTGCCTGGGTTGTCATATCAAAACACTACACATTTGGTGGTTTAAATAAGAAAAAGTTATTTCTCATAGTTCTGGAGACTTAGAAGTCTGAGTTCAAGGTTCAGGCTAATTTAGTTTTGGTGAGAACTATTCTTATGTGATGAGGCCCCCACCCATTGACCTCCTTTTAGCTTAATTACTTAAGAGTCCCCATCTCCCAAATCAGCTGCACTGGGTGTCAGCATTTCAACATATGGGTTTTAAGGGAACGTAAACCTTCAGTCCATTACACTGTCACTGTGCCCCTGCCCTGCAAGCCATCTTATTCTCAACCAGAATGCCTACTCCATGTTCACACTGGGAGCTGGGAGACAGATATGTCTGCCCACTGAAGCTTAATTTCTCAACCAGCAGTTGTCTCCTACCCCCAAATGAAGTGAGATTCCTCACACCATTTCCTCACTACTATATACACTCAAGTCTCCATAACATTTGTTCTATTTATTTGTTGTCTTTACTTTTCACAACTAAGTACACAGATAATCAATACAGATATCTAAATATAAATACGAGTAATATTCCATTCTATATACACATCACATTTTCTTTATCCGTTCATCAGTTGAACAGTTGGGCTGTTTCCATCTTTTGGCTGGGGTAGATCATGCTGCTATAAACATCGGGGTGCATATAGCCCTTTGATTTAGTATTTTTGTATTCTTTGGGTACATACTTAGTAGTGCACTTGCTGGATTATAGGGTAGTTCTATTTTTAACTTTTTGAGGAACCTTCATACTGTTTTCCAGAGTGGCTGCACCAGTTTGTATTCCCACCAATAGTACAAGAGGGTCCCTCTCTCTTCACATCTTCGCCAACACCTGTTGTTTCTTGTGCTGTTGATTTTAACCATTCTGACGGGTGTGGTGTGATGTCTCATTGTAGTTTAGATTTGGATTTTTCTGATGATCAGTGGTGTTGAGCATCTTTTCAGCCATAAAAGAAAATGAAATCTTGCCATTTGCTATAACACGGATGGAGTATTATGCTAAGCAAAATAAGTCAGAGAAAAACAAATACTATATGATTCCACTCATATGTGGAATTTAAGAAATAAAACAAATGAGCAAAGGGGGAAAAAGGTGAATGAGAGGCAAACCAAGAAACAGACTCTTAACTCTAGAGAACAAACTGATGGTTACCAGAGGGGAGGTGGGTGGGGGGATTATATAGGTGATGGGGACTAAAGGGTACGCTTGTGATGAGTACCAGATGTTTGTATGGAAATGTGAGTCACTAAATTGTACACCTAAAACCAATATTACGCTATTTGTTACCTAATTGGAACTTAAGTAAAAACTTTAAAAAAAGGAATTAAAAAACACTCGTTATCCTAATTCACATGTAATTATCATATTCAAATCTTAGGTATAATTTGATGTATCTCAGACATGATGTGTTGCAACTTTGTAACTTATTTTAAATATGTGCCTCTTAACATACTTTGTATTCCTAGTTATATGGTCAGAGTTAAAACAAAAACAAAACTGGAGAGAAGACTACTTTTACCAGGAAGTTTTTAGTAGTTTCTGTTCAGGAAAAGTTCCTTGGTGAAAGAAAATGCTAATCCTAGATAGTGTCTGTTATATACATCTGAGAAGACATTCACTTTTTTCCTGTTTTATTTCCTACAGGTATTTCATTATATTCCTACTAAAAGTTGCATAAATATTGTTGTATAGGATACAAAGTAAAATAAGTTTTTTTCTTTAAAAATTTTTTAAAAAAAATGTTTACTTATTTATTGTGACACACACACACACACACACACACACACACACACACACACACAGAGCATGGGAGGGGCAGAGGAAGAGAGAGAGAGAATCCCAAGTAGGCTCTGCTCTGTCAGCACAGAGCTCAATTGGGGGCTGTAATTCACAAATTGTGAGATTATGACCTGAGCCCAGATCAAGAGGTGGACACTTAACCAGCTGAATCATCCAGGAGTCCCTACATTTTTGTTATTTTTAAATTTTTTTTAGAGAGAGAGCAGGGGAGGGGTGCAGAGGAAGAGAGGAGAATCCCAAGCACGTTCCACGCTCAGCACTGGAATCTGACAAGGTCTGGGTGGCATAACCCTGGGACATGACCTGAGCCCAAATCAAGAGTCCAACACTTAATGACTGAGCCACCCAGGTGCCCCAAAATATGAAATATTCTAGTATAAACTAATGTTCCTTATTAGGAGATAAGGAGAAAAAAGGAGTGGTGTGTAATTAAAACTTCTATTTCTTTTGCATAGCCGCTGCAAATATTTATTTTCTTTGTTCCTAATGGAAATACCTCCAATGTTTTATTAATATTGATGATAATTTTTAAAACTGAATAGGTTTGTGTGATTCCAAATTTTGCTCTTAAACGTCTTTGTTATTTTGTCCTATGAACATGAGGAAGTTTTTTCAGTAAAGATGCTGAATATAACTTTTATATAATTTGATTGATTTTTATACATTGAATATCTACTGCAGAAGAAACTTTGCTGAATGCTTTGGAATCATATAGATGGAAGGAAGGTAGTATTGATTGTATACTAAGTACCTTGTAATTTCTGTATATTGTCATTCAATCCTGGCAATAAGCTGTTAGGTGAGTAGTATTGTGTTCACTTAGCAGATTAGTATATAGAAACTAAATAAGACTTTAACAGGAGCACCTGAGTAGCTCAGTCAGTTAAATGTCTGACTTTGGCTCCAGTCATGCTCTTAAGGTTCGTGAGTTCAAGGCCTGCATCGGGCTCTGTGCTGACAGCCTGGAGCCTGCTTCAGATTCTGTGTCTCCCTCTCTGCCCTCCCCTGCTCGTGCTCTCTCTCTCTCCCCCTCTCTTTCTCTTTCTCTCTCTCTCTCAGAATAAACATTAAAAACTTTAAATAAGACATTAAACAACTTGCCAAAATATACTCAGCCATCAGCCATATCATTTCTATCTGATTGGAGAAAAGTAAAATTCTAAGAATCCTAGTGTTCGTGTGAATTCTGATGAATAGAGCTTTTATTCATTTATTTAAAAAAATTTTTTTTAACGTTTTTTAATTTATTTTTGAGACAGGGAGAGACAGAGCATGAACGGGGGAGGGGCAGAGAGAGCGGGAGACACAGAATCTGAAACAGGCTCCAGGCTCTGAGCTGTCAGCACAGAGCCCGACGCGGGGCTCGAACTCACAGACCGCGAGATCATGACGTGAGCCGAAGTCGGACGCTTAACCGACTGAGCCACCCAGGCGCCCCGATTCATTTATGATGGGAATATAAAATATTATGGCCCTGGTAATTCATAACAAACTTAGTAAGCATATGCTGTGCTTGTACACTGTGGCCTATTCTCATATGTTAATGCTTTCTTCATCTGCTTTAAGTGTCCTGATGATCTTATGAAAAAATTCTTTTTTTATATATAAATGAATGTTCATTCATTTTTGAGAGAGAGAGAGACAGAGAGAAAGAGACAGAGAGAGACAGAGAAAGGGACAGAGGATCTAAAGGGGGCCCTGCACTGATAGCAGCGAGGAAGGGAGAGGCAGAGAGGGAAGGAGAGGAAATCTCAATCTCAATGCTGTCAGTGCAGAACCCAACACAGTGCTTGATCTCATGAACCCATGAGATCATGACCTGAGTTGAAATCAAGACTTGGACGCTGAAACGATTGAGCCACCCAGGTGCCCCAATTTTTAATTTTTTGAAATAAAGGTTTATTTTATTTGTGCATAAAGTTCTCTTCTAAATTGGTAAGTTCAATAAAGAAAAATATAAATGGTTTTTGAAACTATGAAAGAGTCCAACTTGATTGAAAATTAAGAACAGAACATTCAGCAAGAACATTTTTTGAATAACAGTTATCTTTCAGACAATGTGCTGAAAATATAGCAGGAAACATAGTGGACATGGTCTCTTCCCTGATAGAGCATATTTGGTGAAGAGCTATACCACACAGAGTGAAACCACACACACACACAAAATATATAATTAAAACTGTGGATCATTCAGGAAAGAAATTGTCAGGTTGTCTTAAGTCTGGGAGTGATCTTTGAGACAATTCCTGTAAAGGTATGGGGGAGAATATGTTTGGGCAGAGGGGAAGCTGACTGGTAATGAAGTTGCCACAGAGGCTTCAACCCCAGGAGGAACCAATCCCACCGGGAGCCCTGGAGCTAGGATGGCTCTTTAGAATTGTGCTGACTTGTGTCCTTACCTCAAACACAGGAGCTGGATATTTGCACTCCTGCATCTACAGGTCATTGGGTACAGGCTACCTTAGAGGAAAGGCTATAATCTTGGTGGAGGCACTTCTGCTTAACTGAAGGCAATTTCTAGGGATAACCTCAGCTATGGGGTGGGGTGAGTACCTTGGTCCTGAGGGAGGTCTGGGGAAGGCACATAGCATCTACTATAAGGATATTTGGAGAACACCTGACAGGGAACCTGAATATGTCTGTGAGGTTAGGGAAAGCCCCTATAAGAAAGGATCATGGGGTGCTCAGTGGCTCAGTGGCTCAGTTGGCTAAGCATCCAACTTCAGCTCAGGTCATGATATCACGGTTTGTGGGTTTGAGTCTGGCACTGGGCTCTGTGCTGATAGCTCAGAGCCTCCTCTGGATTCTGTGTCTCCCTGTCTCTTGGCCCCTTCCCCGTTTGTGCTCTCTTCTCTCAAAGAGATTATTTATAATAACTCTCAAAGAATTTTTGAATAAATAAACATTTTTTAAAAAGTTAAAAAAAATAAAGTGATCATTAACTGATGTGTGGCATGAACAAGGCAAAGCTGGGTGGGAATGGAGCGAACACATTAAGAGTGCATTAAGAGCATGCACTAAAGCCCTTGAAAGAACTAAAAGAATGTCAGTGCTGCCGGACAGCATGGGGTGAAGGAAGGGAAACACAGATGACATTAGAGAAAAGCATTTCTAGAAATCATATAGATCCTTACAGCACTCGGGACAGTGACCAATGAGCAGTGAGAAGGTTTTAATCAGGGGAGAGACCTGATCCAATCTGTGTCTTAAAAGATCACTCAAGCAGTTATGGGGAGAACAGAGTAGAAAGAGGGAAGTGATGGCAGACGTGAAGGTCAGTTAGCAGACTTTTGAGGCAGGCAAGTAAGGATAATTTTCTCTCATCCCTTCTTTTGTGGGCAGGCATTCAGCACTTGGGGTAATAACCCTATCTGTCCTCCTAGATCATCAAGATGGCTCTTTCTTTCTCTGGTCCATGTTGACTTCTCCTCTTGCCTGTGTCTCCAGTGTGCTTATGTGGAATATGGAAAAAATATAGACATGGAATGGCCTTCAGGTTTGGCCAACTTTGAGTTTGGGCAGTCACCAGCTTTACTCACATAAACAATCCAGTAATCAAGAGTAACTTTAGGTACCGAGTCTGGTGTGGTCTATGAGTGCCCATGATGTTATCTGGAAAGAGCTGATTCTGACAAAAAGTTTAGCTTCGCAGAGGGGTTCCATGACCAAAGGTAACGAGTGGAGAGCCTCAGCAGGAGGCTGAGAGGCTCAGTGCATCCTTACAAGGCTCAAGGACTAGCTCAGTTTCCGCTCCTTGCCCCTTCACTTTGGGCAAGGTAGAGATTCTGAAAGAGAGGTCAGACATCCTGTACCTCACTGCCCTGATATTTCAGAAGAGAAAACCAAAGCCAGAGCGTTGAACACTCACACTGAATTGAATATAACATAGCTAGTGGGTATGAAAAGGAATTAGCATTCAGGTTCCTGATTCTAATCTCAATAATTTATCCACGATTGTTCACTGTCTTGAGATCCTTTAACTTTCACCAAAGACGTATATTTTAAAATTGTGCTCTCTTGTTATAAGCTTTACTGGTGGTTTATATCTGTCATCCATTTTACAAACTAAAGTTTGTTTGTAAACTTCAGAGGTGCTTGCCGAAAGTTACTCAAAAAGGTGATAGAACGTGGTCAAAGGGAACATCTGTTTGGAGACTGGTCTGGAAATTACTTGTTACATTCTGACACCCATTAGGGTTAGTTAAGCCTGGTCTTCACCTTGTGTTCTTTTAACTTTCCCCATCCTCACACCTAATCCACAACCATATTCGACATACCTTACTTTGTCTACCTATTCTGTTTAGCCTTCAGTTATATACTTTATACTTAATATAACTTTATACTTCACTTAACCTTACCTCATTTCTCTACCCATCAATCCCCTAATGATGAGCCCTCTCCTGTTATAGTTTGGATTTATTTAAAAAATATTTTCAACACTTTTAATGTTAATTTTCATACAGCAATGTAGCCATTTGATGTGTAAATTT
Source organism: Herpailurus yagouaroundi (assembly GCF_014898765.1). Classification (NCBI taxonomy): domain Eukaryota; kingdom Metazoa; phylum Chordata; class Mammalia; order Carnivora; family Felidae; genus Herpailurus; species Herpailurus yagouaroundi. The sequence continues at coordinate 5,025 of NW_024421804.1, read as the reverse complement.
CAGTGAGTTTTAACAAATGTATAGATACATGTAGCTATCACAACCAAATTATAAAATATGTTCATCACCCTAAAGGTTTCTTTGTGCTCCTTTTGAATAAATCTCCATTTTCATTCCTAACCTCAGGCTGTTTTCTGTTATTATAGATCAGATTTTTTGTTTCTTGAGCTTATTAATGAAATAATAATATTTATGTCAGGATTCTTTTGCTTACTGTAGCCCTGTACAGAATTATCCATGATGGTGCATCTATCAATAGATTTTTATTTCTGAGTAGTGTTCCACTGTATGAATGTACCATTTATTTATCCATTCACTTATTAATCATCACTTGGGTTTTTCGAGTTTATTGTGAATAAAATTGCATTCAGGAAGATGTGTTTTGTGGATGTGTGTTTTCTTATAGCTTGGGAAAATATCTAAGAGTGAAGTTGAATTATGGCTTTGTAGGGTAAGTGTATGTTTACTTGTTGTTGTTTATATCACCAGCAGTGTACGAAAGATCCAGTTTCTCCACACCTTCACCAACACTTCATGTGGTCAAAATCAATTAAAGATATATGTTGGCACTTGTGTCTGAATTCTCTATTCTATTTTATTGGTTTATATGTCTGTTGATCTAATCATAGTATGTAAGTAAGATAGTGTTTTGATTACTGTAACTTAAATTAAGTTGTAAATAAGGTATTGTGAGTCTCCCACCTTTTTTGTTGTTTTTCAAAATTCTTTTGGCTCTTCTTAGTTCTTCATAGTTGCATAGAAATCTTAGAGTCAGCTTTTCAATATTAAAATAAAACTTCCTGGGATTGTGAGTGACATTTTATTGAATTTAGAGACTAATTTGAAAAGAAAAAGGCATTTAAACAAAATTTAAACAAAACAAGCTTCTGATTCATGAAAATACAATGTTAATTAATTTAGGTATTTCTCAGTTTGTATCAGCAATGTTTTATAGTTTCAAGTGTATAGTCATGTACAGTTCGATGAGTTATCTTTTAGTATTTCATTTTTTGCATCTTATTATAATTATAATTTTTATTTTCATCTCTAGTTTGTTGCTAGTATGTAACAATACAATAGATTTTTATATATTGAGGCCTTTGTCCTGTGGGCCTGGTAATCACTCATTATTTCTGGGAAGTTTTTGTTTTTGGTTTTGTTTTTGTTTTGTGGATCTCTTAGGATTTTCTGCATAATGGATTATGTAATCTGCAAATAAATATTTTTTCTTTATTTACTAACTGTATGCTTTTAATTTCATTTTCTTGCCTTAATGCATTAGCTAGGATGTCCAGTTTAATGTTGAATAGAAGTGGTGAGAACAGATATTGTTGCCTTCCTCCCTATCTTGGAGGAAGAAATTAGGTCTTTCATCATTAGGTTTCATGTTAGAATTAGATTTTTGGTGGGTTCTATTTATGAGTTTAAAGAAGATTCCATTTGTTCCTAGTTTGATCAGAGTTTTTCATCAGTGGATGTTGATTTTAGTGAAATGCCTTCTCTGCTCTTGTTTAAGTGACCATGTGGTTTTTCTCTTTATTTCTGTTCATATGGTGAATTATATTAATTAATCTCCCAATGTTAACCCAACCTTGCATATCTGGAATAAAACCATCCTTTTGTTATGGCACATTATTCTCTTTAAGTATTGCTGGATTTTATTTTCTCATATTTTACTAATGATTTTTCCTTTCATATTTACAAGGGATATTGGTTCTTAGTTTTCTTTTCTTTCAGTGTCCTTGGTATCAAGATTTAATTCTGACCTCATAAAATTAATCAGCAGTGTTCCCTTGCGCTCAATTTTCTGGAAAATTCTATGTAGAATTGGAAATATTTCTTCCTTAAAAATTTGATAGAATATACCAGTAAAGCCACTTGAAACTATAGTTTTCTGTGTGGGAGCATTTTAAATTATGAATTCAATTATTTTCCATATTAGGAATACTTAGGAAACATGTTTAATTTCTTTTTGAATCAGTTTTGGTAATTTTTAACTTTCAAAACATTTTCTACTTCAGCAGGTTTTCCAATTGATTTCTCATTTAAGGTATTTTAATATTGTTGTCTTTAATTTAAATGAATTATGATCATATCTTTGGTTAGTAGCAGATCAGGAAATCAAGAGTGCTCTTAACACACAGTCTTAGTGTCAGTGTGAATCAATCCAAAATCTTTGGAATATAATTGGTGTTAATAGAAACCAGTAGTACCTTTAATATATCTACCTTGTAAGTGCCCAGTCTAGGGATTTATCAGAAATATCATGTGTATGGAGTTATGATGTATAAAGATATTTATAGCATCATTTTTCACAATAAAATGAACACAATAAGCAATGATCAGCAGAGGGATAACTAATAAAGAATGGGCATCCCTATAACAGAACACTATGCAGAAATAAAAGTGGGCAACATGTATAGATATGCTTTATATATCTATTTTTTAAAATTTTTATTCATTTAGTTTTCCTGTTACAGGAGCTTCTATTTTTTTTCTTTAATTTACATCCAAATGAGTTAGCATCTGGTGCAACAATGATTTCAGGAGTAGATTTCTTAATGCCCCTTACCCATTTAGCCCATCCCCCCCCTCAATCCTTCCAGTAACCCTCTGTTTGTTCTCAATATTTAAGAGTCTCTTGTGTTTTGTCCCCCTCGCTTTTTTAAATATCATTTTTGCTTCCCTTCCCTTATGTTCATCTGTTCTGTGTCTTAAAGTCCTCATATGAGTGAAGTCATATGATAGTTGTCTTTCTCTGACTGACTAATTTCGCTTAGCCTAATACCCTCCAGTTCCATCAACATAGTTGCAAATGGCAAGATTTCGTTCTGTCTGATTGCCGAGTAATACTCCATTGTATATATACACCACATTGTCTTTATCCATTCATCCATCGATGGACATTTGGGCTCTTTCCATACTTTGACTATTGTTAGCAGTGCTGCTATAAACATTGGGGTGCATGTGTCCCTTCGAAACAGCATACTGTTTCTCTTGTATAAATACCTAGTAGTGCAATTGCTGGGCCATAGGGTAGTTCTCTTTTTAATTTTTTGAGGAACCTGCAAACTGTTTTCCAGAGTGGCTACACAAGCTTGCATTCCCATATATATCTATTTTTATCTATTGTTAAATGAGAGAGAAAAGGTTTTAAAATAGATTTTCACAAGATTTTCTATAAAGAATATGCAGATACATACTTATAAATTTTTTCTAATATTATATGGCAATCTAGTTGGGCTTGGCAACATCAGAAATGGGAAGGAAGATTGTTCCCAAATTATACCCTTCTGCATCTATTGACACTCTCAGACTTAACAGGTATACTTCAAATGAAATCCCAAATCCAGATAAATGGTTGTAGCTGCCATTTTTTCTGTCTCGCTCTAGCATAAAGCAGACTTACAATTTACATTTGTCAGTTGGTTCAGGTTGTAAATATAACTGCCTACATTGGCTGTCCTTATGCTGTCCCGACTTTGAAGTGCCCAGCTGGCAAACATGGACCCACCATAGAAATAAATGTAAGAATCTTGCTTGAATGCATACAGATGCATGTGTGTTCAGAAGAGTGGAAACCTGAGAGAGTAGCAGAGAGTGAAGTACAATTTGGGGGCAGAAACTCTCCCCAGTTTTCTGGAAGGTCCTCAGAGTTAGGAGCAGGAGCTTCTCTATGAAATGAGTGAAGGAGGAAACAGACTTTGTAGGGGATTTCTGGTGAAGTTAAGGCTTTGACTGAGACCAATATGCATGCTTTTAGGATATTGGTGCACATTTTAGATGTCAATTGTAATGTGTCCTATTGGGGGTTAGGGGATGATTTTTTCTCTGAATAGCTAAGAGAATCGGAGAAGAGTCTAGGATATAGGGGCAGAAGGGGTAATCTGCTTAGAGTCTGAGATGTCTCTTGAATCCTAGACTTGGGGCCTTTGAGGAGGCAGTTTTGGTATTGAAAGCCTGTGATTGGTGAGATTTCAGGTTTCTTCATTAAGCAAAAAGTTTCGAAAGTTCTGACACTTAATTGGTCAAAAAAGGGAACAACTAAAAGTTTGTTCTGCTTTCCGCGGTCTGATTGCTTAGGGACGCCCTGAACCTGGGCTAATTAAGAACAGGTACCTCAGTGACTAAGTCCCCTTGGGAAGGAGGGTAGTGGGAGGGAAGGAGAGAGAAAGAGACCCTCAGTTCCCACAATGCTGTTATTTCTGGACTTTCTTGAGCTCAGCTCCTGTTGAGTAAGTTGCTGTGGCCCCTGTATATGCATCAGCAGTAGCCAGACAAGTTATCCAAGTCCTGGAGAGTCTGAGAAGGGTGGAGAGGCCCCTCCATGGGGGTGAGTATTTTCTCAGGGTTTTCCTCTAGGAAGGAAAGAGTAGGAGAAGATCAGATTGGAGTTCTGGGCTTGGCTACCTGTTAGAACAAAGGAGGCCCAGAGCTTAAAGAGTGGTTGAGGACATCACCGAATCCCCTCTACACAGCAGAGAGCAGATTTATTTCTCCTCTGTTCCAATGTTAAAAACAGTCACTGCTAAGATTCTTCTATATTTTTTCACCCAGTGCCCAATACACAGACGTTTTAGCAATGCAGATCACTGAGCCATCCCCACAATACTGTTCTTAACCTGTTTGCCCATCATTCCAACCTCCAGAGGCTTGGAGGAGGTGGCATGAGTAAGGGAAGTGAAGACGGGGAAATGGTAATGTGAGCCATGAAAGCAAATCAAGAAGAGTGGGCTCCACGGGGTATGGCCCGACTGCTTTAATGAGCATCAAGTACTATTTAACCATATAGCACACATCCAAGCAACCATCATGTAGGGAAATTTATCAGCATGACTTTATAGCTCAACAATAATATAGATATAAATATAGATGTAGATACAGACACAGATATAGATAGATATATACACACATGTCCCTGCCTTCATAGAGTTTATATTCTAGTATCATAGATGAACTGTGAATACATGAAATTAGATTTCCTGTCCTTCTTCCTTGCCTTATATTTGTTCCAGCATGATGAAT
>NW_024421803.1:0-2883 GCF_014898765.1 Herpailurus yagouaroundi | reverse complement strand
ATGCTAAGTGAAATAAGTCATACAGAGAAAGACAGATACCATATGTTTTCACTCTTATGTGGATCCTGAGAAACTTAACAGAAGATCATGGGGGAGGGGAAGGGAAAAAAAAGTTAGAGAAAGAGGGAGGCAAACCATAAGAGATTCTTAACAACTGAGAATAAACTGAGGTTTGATGCAGGGTGGGAGGGAGGGGAAAGTGGGTGATGGGCATTGAGAAGGGCACTTGTTGGGATGAGCACTGGGTGTTGTATGGAAACCAATTTGACAATAAATTTCATATTTAAAAAAAAAAGTGTGTGGAGCATAGAAACCTGTGTCTTAAGAAGCCCTCCAGGGTAATTCTCATGTTTGAGAAAGACTGCTCTCCCCAGTATGACCTCCAACATACCTCACTGGCAGAGTCAGATGCTGTCACACTTTCCCACAACACTGTCATGCCTTCTGCTGGACTCTAGTTTCCAAGAGCTCCCATTTGGGGCTCCCCACTCAAGTTAGTCCTTTGAAAGTTGAACCCCACTTCCAAAAATATCCCTTTCTCTGTGTTCTCCATCAGAATCTGTATCTTCATAGTAACCTTTTCTGCTCCTAGAGAGAAACTGCTCAGCCCAAATAAACAAATGTCTAATGGTGGAATTATGAGCCTTGTAGCAAGCACATGAGGTAGAGAAAATTCTGTAAGATACTCTTTAGTACCTTTCAAATCATGTCATATGCATAATCACTCAATATGGCTATATGAGAGGCTTCAAGAATTGTGTAAGATCTGGGTTTGCTAACTTTATTTTTTAATGTTTATTTTTTAGAGAGAGAGAGAGACAGGCAGAGCACCAGTGGGGGAGGGGCAAAGAGAAAGGGAGACACAGAATCTGATAGGCTCCAGGCTCTGAGCTGTCAGCACAGAGCCTGATGCAGGACTTGAACACACAAGCAGCGAGATCATGACCCGAGCCAAAGTCGGACACTTAACCGACTGAGCCACCTAGGCACTCCAGGGTTTGCTAACTTTTGATGACAAGCCACTTACTTAAATGCCCTCATCAACAAAATGGGCCTCAAAATATCTTCCCTATGGAGCATTTATGAGAATTAATGATACTTTCCAAAAATGCATCTAGTATTGTACCTAGCATGGAAGAGATGCTCAGTAAGTAGAAAATCCATTAGTATAATGTAAAGTGGGTGGCTCCGAAGTCAAGGTGACATGAGCTCCAATCCCAGACCAGTTATGACTCTAGGGAAATTACACTGCCTCTCTAAGTCATAGTTTCTCTAAGTGGAAATACTATCTATTTACATTATGCTATCTATTGTACAAGAATGTCTTGAGACTTAGATTACATGATCCTATATCACCCTGTATAAATTATGCAACACAAATAAAAAGATGCTCATCTTCTTTTCCCCTGCCTATGAATATGGGGTGGGGAGAAAAGCAGTGAAGGATGAAAAGCATATAGCAAATAAAACTGACCTGCATTAATGATATGGTTATATTTTACTAGTTTTGTAGCCTTAGACAAATTATTACTCATAGTTCATTACCATGAGTCCTGACTTCCACATTTATTGTAGTTGAACAATTACTCCTATCTTTCAAGGTTGTAAGGTTTAAATGCAGTGATGAATGTGGGCAAAAAGATTAACATAGCAACTGGCTTAGAGTAGGTGCTCCATGTAAGTTGGTTTTGTTATTATTATTATTATTGCCATTGTTGTTATTAAATTGTGGCTATTTCTTGATGGATTGGAAGTTGTAAAACCTTATTTGCTTTCAATTAGGTTTCAATTGAGAGAACATTTTTTTGTCCTTTTAAATGCACATAACTTTTATCAGCCATTTTTTTTTTTTTTTTGCCATTTTGGGTTTAAAGAGTAGTTTTGTGGATTTGTTTAACATCAATCTGATAAACAGATCCAACAAGTTAATGACCACATTCTGACATGTTTTCCAAAACAATGCCACCTTGTATGGCCTCTTGAGACACGGTCGGCTTTCCCTGGAGAGATCCTTTTATTTATTTGTTTATTTTTTACACAGTCCATATTTCTGCTATAGCACTTACTGCACACTACAGTTAGATGAACATTGTTTAGAACTACAGATTTTGGACTATCTGAGGATAGTTTTGCACCCAGTTTTGCATTGGCCTCCATCATTTTATTGCTCAATAAATAACACTCAATTACATTGAATCTGGATAGCACACAGAGCATTTTCCTCATTGTTTAGTTGATTGGGAGTTAGAAAATTAGATGCCAAAAACACCATTTCTCAAGTACAAGTCTCTAATACTAATAAAAGTCTAATACTATAGCTAAGACACACATATTTTTTAAAGTATGCTACACATTCCTGAAGAACTGATTTCTATTTTTACTTTTTATTGAGATATAATTGGGATATAACTTTATATTAGTTTCAAGTATACAACATAATGATTCGATGTAAGTATGTACTATGAAAATATCATTGCAATAAGTCTAATTAATATCTATCACCACACGCAGTTTTTTTCTTATGATGAGAACTTTTGAGATCTACTCTCTTAGCAACTTCCAAATATGCAATATGGTATTATTAACTACAGTCACCGTGCCATATATTACATCCCCAGGACTTATTGTATAACTGGAGGTTTGTATTTTTTTACTCCTTTCACACATTTTGCCTACCCCCCAGCCCCCATCTTTTCTTTAAAACTCATAATTTGCAGCAGACTTCTCAAGAAACTTCCTCTTATCCTTCATGACACATAGAGAAACTGAAGGTCATGGATGTTAAGTCACTTGCTTGTCTTTGCACCCATAAGCGCTGGGACAACAGACTAAATTATTCCCTTTGACCCTTTTACCTTTTAAAAATAAGCCTTTGTGGAAGGA
>NW_024421802.1:0-11461 GCF_014898765.1 Herpailurus yagouaroundi | reverse complement strand
AGAACTGGAGACTTTGCATGCTCAGATACAAAGTAGCCAGACTAATCTCCTATGCACAGAATGAAGGATGGCCAACTAACTCCACCACGGTCCTGCATGTGGGGAATCCAGACACAGTAGAAGGGTTAAGGCTCTAAATCTTCAGGTAAACCACTTCGCCATTCTCAGTATCTTCATCTGCAAATGAGAAAATTGTGTTCATATTTCAGAAATTTTTTCCCATTTTTTGAATTTTATTTAATTTATTCTGTAATTTTTATTTCTTAATAGATGATCAGATAGTAAAATAATGGTCTCATCATTGTGTCAAAGCTAGTGTTGCATTCTGTGATACAATCATTTTCAGGGACATTGAGATCAGGTATGGATACAAGTGAATAAACACACACACAATAATTAACAAATACTTCAAAATGCAGTCATTATTTTAATGATATTCTTCTTCTCAGAGAGCATAACTTAATAATCAGTTCAGAGTAATATCTCCTAATCCTAATATATAAGAACAAAGCTTATAAAGTTAAAAACAATAAGGGCTTTATCATCCAAAGCAATTTATTCCTATTTTAGATGAACTCCTTAAGATGATCTGAAGGTGGACAGCATAACATAAGCATATAAACAGGAAAAAAGGGAAGATTTTATTTATTTGTGCTGTCATATGATTTAAAGTTGATGCAAATAAGCATATGAGTTGGTTAGTCAGTCCAGTCTATTTTCTGCAAAGCCATTACTGCCATCTATAAACTCAGCCCTACTTCTGGTTGGCATCCAGACCTGCCTAATGACAGTGACGAGCAAATCATGTACAATTCAGCCCTTTAGACTCGGCAGCAAAAGCATTTTCTTATGATTCTTGCTCTCACCTCTCTTTTTCTTCCTGCATTCCAGTTTCTACACAATATTGTAGTTCTGGAACATGCACTCTACTCTTCTTAATCTTCTTCTTAAATTTATTTTTTTTAATGTTTATTTCTGAGAAAGAGTTGAGCAGGGGAGGGAGACAGAGGGAAGGAAAGAGACAGGGAGACACAGAATGTGAAGCAGGCTCCAGGCTCTGAGCTGTCAGCACAGAACCTGACACGGGGCTCAAACCCACAAACCGCGGGATCATGACCTGAGCCAAAGTCAAGGTTTAACCGACTGATCCACCCACGTGCCACCATTTTTAAAATTTATAATTGCTCATAGCATCTCAGTTCTGTTCGGGAACTCCACTGATGTGAAGGCTCAAGATATATTGAGAAACTGGGGTGCCTGGGTGGTGCAGTCAGTTAAGTGTCCAACTTCAACACAGGTCATGATCTCACGGTTCACCGGTTGGAGCCCTGCGTTGGGCTCTGTGCTGAAAGCCTAGAGCCTGGAGCCTGCTTCCAATTCTGTGTCTCCTTCTCTCTCTACCCCTCCCCTGCTCATGCTCTGTCTCTCTCTCAAAACTAAATAAACATTAAAAAAATTTTTTAAAGATATATTGAGAAATATTCCAAATGGCAATGCTTCCTTCCTTTCACGGAGGTCTAAATAATACCTGTGTACAGAAAAAACTTTCTGGTTAGGGTAGCTGCACGGCACTGTGAAACATGGTATACTGGTACTATACGAGTAAGTGTCTGAGATATTGCCTTGTAAGGAATTGAAAAATGTCAAATGAGTCATGAAATATTTCATAAAAAAAATCAGTGCTTAAACTTTAGCCACAATGTAGAAACCCAGAATTGTAGAAATTACTATATATGGATGAAGCCTGTAACTCCAGGCAGAGAGAAAAACTTGAGACAAAACCTACAGTAATCAAAAATTCCAAGTGTGAAAGGTTTCAAAGCATGTTAAATTTCTGCTCTTGTGAATTCTCACATAATAGTTTTCTACGTGGAAACTTGTTTTGCCAGGTTTCATCCTTGTATCTTCTTCTGACAGAATCAAATACAAGAGATTAACCTAGGCAGAAATATAGGAATACGTTTTAGCTAGGACACATTACTTACGATTGCAAAGGAGTGAGCATAATTACTTTTAGGAATCCTGCTGGTATATGTAAATATTTTACAATCATCTTTTAGTTTTCAATAAATTAACTTGTAAGAATAGTAACACATCTAATGTATACCAAGGGAAAATAAGTAAAGTCACTTCCCCTTAAACAAAAGGAGTTTCCTGTGCCATCCCTAGAAAATGGCACACAGGAAGTTACAGATAATGGCCCCCAAATGGCATTCTCCACTTCCACCTAGAAAGTCCTGTCTATCTTCTCTCAGGCTTAGTATGAAAGAAATATTGAAGACACCCATTTGTTTCCATAAGGTCATTCTTTACATTATCTTCAGCAGACAGTCTGCTAGGACAGCCAGAATGTCTGTTGGCACAACCATCCCATCTGTTTCTGAACCATGTACATACCATATACCTTCTGACAGCCTGGCCTTTGCCATTTTGCCTGTTTCTGGGTCAGTCCACATAGCCCTTGCCTGGAACCTGCCGCTTCAGAGTGGGGGACCTTATCCGAATACCACAGTATTTTCTACACAGTGCTTCTGAATGCATTATCTACTTATGTATTAGAAGAATAACACATAAATAGATCCCACATGAAAATCAGTAAGTTCTACCAATTCTTCCCCCATGGGATTGTATCTCACTTGCTGGCAGCCACCCAGAAATTAAATTAGGAAATCTCACCATATTCCTTACCTCCTCAATCTGTTTATATCCAATCCTTCAGGCAAGCAACCACAAAGTCTTTGTTTCTGTTCAAGCTCTTACTATGTGCTTTGTAAGCGTTCATTTTCAGGTGATCCTCCTTCATCAAGAGTGTGAACTCCCAAAGGAAGTTACTGAATCTTAACTCTCAATAGATTCTGAGAGAAGATGGGATGTTTTCGTAATTTCTCGACAAGTCTCTTAAGAATTTCACAGATTTTGGGGCACCTGGGTGGCACGGTTGGTTAAGCACCTGACTCTTGATCTCAGCTCAGGTCATGATCTCACAGTTCGTGAGTTTGAGTCTCACGTCAGGCTCTGAACTGATTGGTGCTGAGCCTGCTTAGGATTCTGTCTTTCCTTCTCTCTGCTCCTCCCCTGCCTATGCTTTCTCTCTCTCTAAATAAACAAATAAAACTTTTAAAAAGACAGAAAAGAATTTCACAGATTTTTATCTTGCTTCCAAGGCTTCTGACCCACTAGAGATGGGCTGCATAACCAAAAAATTCCCTGTAGCAGATATTTCCAAGATTCTTCTATTAACAGATAGTGACCCAGTGGTGTGTGTGTGTGTGTGTGTGTGCAGGATTCTATTCAGCTCCTGTTCTCCACTACCAAATCATATTACTCACTATTCATTATGTCTCATAAAAATGCAACATCAACCCATGATATATTGCAGATGATATTAAAAAATAACTAATATTCTCTGAAAATCCTCAAATGTTCATTTTCCATTGTAGCATATAGGCCAATATGCTATGTGGGGTGTTTAAAAAGTATGACTCTCATTGCCATTGGAGCACTGAGGACTCTGTAGTTAAGTTGTCATTGTGGTTGCTTTGTAACGGGCTATTGTGATGCTCAGGAGACCCCTCTGTTTGGGAGACTGATGGGCCCCTGAGGAGAAATGAGGTCAAAGGGAAAAGAGGACTGGGCCAGGACAGAGCACAAAACAGTAACAGTGTCTCTCTAGAACAGCTATGTGAATGTTACACTCTCCCCAGAGCTTGTACATAGGTGGTTCTCATGTGTTTCTCCTTTGGAGGATATAGTCTTAAGAGACTCGCTCATGATACCCCGTCAAATGAGATGCCTGAGATGCCAATCAAATATAGTTCACTGAAGAAACCGGTGAGAAGACTTAGAGAAAATCAATTGAGTGCGGGCAAAATATCTGAAAATTGAAAGAAGGAAATTTCTGCCCTTAATTCCAGTATGACTGACTGAATTCTCATTTATGTCTCAGGAAAAGATTAAGGTGGTCTGAAAGTATAAAGGTAGCTCAGGGTATTGCATGATCTCCAGTTGGTTTTTCTTGCTCTCTTGTATGATTTTACTGACCTGATTCTCATACATCCAGTCACCTTATGTTTCCCCTCCCTGTCAATATGTGCTCATATGCATGCACAGGTTTGTGTAATTCAGTCCTTCAGGGTTGGTGAGTCAGCACTGCTCTCCACTATGGCCAAACTCATCTATCATCCCTCCCACTGTGCAGTAAGGGATCATTTTTATTTCCTCACATTTCTGGCAATGTTAAGCGTTCTATGTTCTCCTGATTTAAAGTAGGGCTTAAAGAGGGTTCCTTTTTTTTTCTATTTTTTTTATTTATATATGAAATTTATTGTCAAATTGGTTTCCATACAACACCCAGTGCTCATCCCAAAAGGTGCCCTCCTCAATACCCATCACCCACCCTCTCCTCCCTCCCACCCCCCATCAACCCTTAGTTTGTTCTCAGTTCTCAACAGTCTCTTATGCTTTGGCTCTCTCCCACTCTAACCAAAGAGGGTTCCTTTTAATTTCTACTTCCCTCATTACCAGAGAGTAAGAACATGGACTCACATGTTAGAGTGCGTTTTGCCCTTTTTTCTCTACTGTAACTGTTGTTACTCTTCAGTTTTCTATTGGAGACTCGATTTTTCTTGCAGATTTCCCACCTAAGTCTTACCAAAAACATTGCAAACAACTTCTCCCAGTCGGTCTCTTACCTGTCGTGTTTGATTTTTTTTTCCACTTTTTTACTTTTAACCGACCTATAAATTTTTTATTTAAAAATTATCATAAAGATATTCACTTTTTTTCTTTCAGCATACAATATGATAGGATTTAACATATATAGAGAGTCATCTAATCTTCATCATAATCATGATGCCAGAAAGCATCCCTTTATTCCAAAAATCTTCTCGATGCTCTCCCTTTATAGTCACATCTACCCTGACCCATAAGCACTGGTAGACACTGGCCCGTTCTGCACCACTAATACTGGATTTTCAAAATGGCATATAGATATGAAAGCTTACACTATCTAATATTTTTTTTCAACGTTTATTTATTTTTGGGACAGAGAGAGACAGAGCATGAACGGGGGAGGGGCAGAGAGAGAGGGAGACACAGAATCGGAAACAGGCTCCAGGCTCCGAGCCATCAGCCCAGAGCCTGATGCGGGGCTCGAACTCACGGACCGCGAGATCGTGACCTGGCTGAAGTCGGACGCTTAACCGACTGCGCCACCCAGGCGCCCCTACACTATCTAATTTTTGATGTTGGATTATTTTACTTAATTTAGTGCCTTTGAGATTTATCCAAATTATTTTCTAAATCAACATTTTCTGTAATGTAAAGTGAATTCCATTGTATAGATTTAGTACAATGTGTTTATCTAGTCACCTGTTGAAGAACATGTGGGTTATTTCTATTTCTGGGCAATTATGCTTATACATACTATATTTATCCACGTGCAGCTTTTGAATGAACATTTAAAAAATTTTTCCAGTGTTACTCATTATTAGAATTGGAAACTTCAACACTCCTCATTCAGTAATTGATAGATCAGGCAAGCAGAAAATCAAGTAAGACCTGAATGTAAATACAAATCACTGTGTTCTATTCAACAAAATCAATCATTCTGGGACATAAGACTCACTTTAATTTAAAATAATCAAAATCATACAAAGTATGTTCTCAGACAATAATGGAATTAACCATGCTATCAACAATAGAAAGATAACTAGAAAATCTCCAAAGTATTTGGAAGTAAACACATATGTCAAGAATGAGTTCTTGAGAGAAATTCATATGATATGCCCATGACTTCTGGTGCCCATTATCTTTCTGAGAAACCAGCTATAAATTTTATTGGGAATGCCTTGAATGTAATGAGTCATTTTTTTTTCTCTTTCTGCTTCAAGATACTTTTTTCCCCAAGTTTTTATTTAAATTCCAGTTGGTCAACATACATTTTAATATTAATTTCAGGTTTAGAGTTTAGTGGTTAATCACTTACATATAATACCCGGTGCTCCTCATGAAAGATTCTATCTCTATCCTTGAAAATTTAACTATGATGTGTCTAGATATGGATATCTTTGAGTTTATCTTGCTTGTTAGTGCTTGTTTTTATACTTTATTATGCTTATTGAGGTCTTGAATATGTAGATTTATGTTTTCCATTAAATTTGGGGTTATTTTCTGTCATTTTTTTCAAATAGTTTCCCTCCTTTCTTTCTCTTCTTTCCTCTTGGGAATGCCATTCGTATATGTTGGTATACTTTTTGGTATCCTTTATGTCCCTAAGGCTCTGTAAATTTTCTTCATTCTTTTCTCTTTCTTTTCTCATAAAAAATAATCTCAGTTGACCTCTCTTCATGTTACTTCTGCTAGCTCAGTCCTGCTGCCTACCTAGCAGAATAACTTTCAGTTATTCTTTGCAACCACAGATTTTTAATTTTTTTTATAATTTTATTTTCTTTATTGATATTCTCCACTTGTTAAACATTGTTACCATACTTTTTTAAAATTCTAAAATCATGAGGGCATCTGGGTGGCTCAGCCAGTAAAGCATCTGACTCTTGATCTCAGCTCAGGTCATGATCTCACAGTTCATGATTTTGAACCCCACGTCAGACTCTGCACTGATGGCAGAGAGCCTGCTTGGAATTCTCTTTCTCCCTCTTTCTCTGTCCCTACTCACACCCTCTTTTCTCCCAAAATAAGTAAATACATTTAAAAATATTTTTTTGGCTCTCTCCCACATAAGAGACTGTTGAGAACTGAGAACAAACTAAGGGTTGATGGGGGGTGGGAGGGAGGAGAGGGTGGGTGATGGGTATTGAGGAGGGCACCTTTTGGGATGAGCACTGGGTGTTGTATGGAAACCAATTTGACAATAAATTTCATATATAAAAAAAAAAAGAGAAAAAAAATAAAAATATTTTTTTTAATTTCAGAATCATGTTTCCCTTTATTCTTTTGACATAAATATGGGGGATGGGCTAAAAAGGTGATGGGCACTAAGGAGGGCCCTTGTGTTGATCACTGGGCTCTCCCTCTAATATGGGCTATAGTTGCTTATTTCTTTATGGGGCTTGTATTTTTTTGTTGAAAACTCAACATTTTATATAATAAAACATGGAATTTGTGGAAATTGCATCCCTTTCTCTTCCCAGAAATAATTTAGTTGTGTTGTTGTTGTTGTTAGTGACCTTACTGGTTTAATACTATAAAGTGTTTATTCGCTGTAATGTGTGGCCACACAACATCAGTGATTTGGTAGCTTAGTGATCCACTACTGATTGTTCAGAGATTTACTTAAATTTTTTGAACCAATAATTTTTATATTCTCTGCCAAAAGGATCTGTGTATGGGTTGGGGTTCTTATTCAACATCTAAGCAGTTTATAATTCTATATTACACTTCATGTCCTGCTTGTACAGGGACTCAAGATAACCCAGACATGAGAGACTGAAGCCCTCACAGATCTTTCTTGGCTACATGCACAGCCCTGCACATGCTCATGGTCTTGTAGAGTCGCAATATGTCAGAGCTTTTCAAAATGTCCTGTAGACATTCCATTTTTCAAGTCCCCCTGTGAGGTTTTGGCCAGGCTCTTGTTTTCTGCAACTCGTGGAGAATATAGCTATTCAATAACGATGAAGAGAGTTAAACTACCTTTTATATTTGATTTCAAACTAGCTAAGATATGTGATGTTTTGGCAATCAAAAGAAGAGGAAAATTTTATCTATAGTATATGTGTATATTAAATAAGAACTATTCGTATGCATACTTAACATACTTAACAAATATAGAACATTCACAAATAATGACTTTCTTCTGTACCTCCCAAGTACTTGTCACAACTACTACCGCTCTTACTGCTACTGCTAGAATGTATTCACCTTCTCCTCAAAGAAGTCACCCCCAAAGTCACTCCACGGTTTTGTTATCTTTTGCATATATTTCTTTAATCTGGTGGTTCCTGATGTTTGTCACTGTGTTGCTACTCCCATTGGTATTCTTTGTGCTTTTACTCATTATCCTGTCATGCCTACCTTCCTAATTCTTCTTAATAGTGGCATGTCACACCCACTAGATTTCACTCACAAGTTTGTTAAGCCTTTGTCATGTGTCTCAACAACTGGTAATTCCATTTGAATTCTTACTGGGTTTTTTTGGTGACTTCAAAGTTTGCATAGATTTTTTTTCCCCATCATGCTAGCCTTTCAGTTTTACTACTCACTTGCTCCTATTACTATTCTCACTACATTTTTGTGATCACACTGTCTTCATGTCATCCAACAATCTTGTCTCATCCTCTTTTCTCATCTCTCATTAGTTCCTTGACCTGCCTAGTCTAACATACTATTTACTACAACTGCTGTGAAATTGCTCCTACAAAGGGAGTAATGCCTGCTGAATTAGAAAGACTTTCCCTTGTACTTGAAAAAAAAAAATACCTCTTACCTAATATTGCTTTGTAATCATTTATCTATTTGTATATCAGTTTATTCCTTTAGGTTATGAGCTCTCAAATTAATAAATTGATTATGAAAATATACCCTTACATTTTGAATGAATATTGGCCTTCTTTAGTCCTTAGGAGAAGAACTTCAGATTCCCATTCTATTCCTCAAACTTACCTTATCTTCAGAAACAGGCAGTGTATCCTCACCCAACACTTGCAAAGTATTAATCTCTTCAAATGTTATAATATGCCATTTTAAAATCATCTTTTGCATGAAATTTAAGAGTGTGATCTCCAACATGTATTTTATTCTTTAATTTAGTTGTTTCCTCCTCTTTGCCCTTTAGTACTCTATTCCCTTATAAGTACGTTTTAGAATTTGTTGAATCACACGTCTACGTAGGGGAGAATTTAATACAATTGAATGTGTATTTGTCACTGAAAAGTGGATGGGATGCTATAAGCAATACGTCTCAGCCCTACCCTTCTTGAATTTTGCTATGACACTGAATGATTATCACCAATGGATTATGAGTAGAATTAATGTATGTTTCTCTCAGGTTATACCTTTTTAAAATAGGATATGGAATAAGTATTTATTAACAGTAACTAATTTAACTTAATAAAATATTTATTCCAATATTATTTTATCATTTTTTATTAATCTCTTTAGCTGATACATTTTACCTTATGATAAAGTCTACAAATCCACCATCGCTTTATCATAGCCAGTGTCTGATTTCAGGCACTTACCATCAGCATATATGAGTTTGCTGTACATAAAGCTGTAAACTGTCTATGGATAAAGCTGACGTGGAAGAATGCTTCGTAAAGAGGTTTTCTAACTTACAGAAGAAACCAAAGTGTATGGCTCACTTTTGGGACACAAGGGCGAGATGAAACAAGGTTGTGTTAAGGACATGTCCAGATTTGCATCAGTGACTCCTAGAGCAGTTGCAGTATGTATGAGACACCTCCTGGGACACAGTGAACAGAGCTCACCTGTTTCTCTTTTGGAAAAACCAGCCTTTCAAAAAGCAGTTTCAAACCCATGGTGTCCATTAAACAGATGCCAAGGATATGATGGCAATCAGAGGACGATTTGTGAGAAACCCAGAAAAAAAATGGTATATTAACTGAAATTAAATGTTCATATTCAACAATTTCCAGCTTTTAGTTCCTGTTAGGACCCTGGATAGAATGAAGGGACAGGCTGTTTCAAATACACTTTACTTTTCATTGTTCTATGCCCACGGTATACTCTATCAGGATGTGTAACTTTGTTTTTAGGCTTTTCATGCTTCTTTTCTCCATTTTTTAATTTCACCTGTTTTAAGTACTCCTCATCTTACACACAGACACACAAACTAATGTGTATTAGGGGTTTCCTCATATTTAATGATGGACAATCATATCTGAATAAAAATCTCTTCAGTGATTAAAAATAAACACTTACCTATTTTATAGTGCATACTAACTTCCAAAAACTAGTTTAAGCACATTTTGTGCTGAATCATTTAATTCTTTCTTTACCCTCTGAATTAAATCCTCATAATATGTTACTTTTATAAATGAGAGAACTGAGGCCAGTACTGATTTAAGAATATACCCAAAGACACACAGGTAAAAACTCATGGTGCTAGATTTTAAACCCAAGCATTCTGATGAAAGACTGAACTTTTCACCACAACGCGATGCTGTTTAATCCAGGTGAAGTTATCCCCCCTGGGAATAATTGCAAATGTCCTGTGTGATGAAAGATATAGGCCACAAGTCCTGTTAATGACCTGAGTATAAAATGAATGTAATTTTTACTTTTAAAGCCCATTTTGCTAATATTCAGTTGGATATGTTGTGTGGACATATTAAGGATTCATCGGAATCACAGTGTTTTGTTTAATTATTGGCTTGATTGAAAGAAATTTCTTTTGGTTATGATTATGACGTAAATTGCCATGTAATTATTCCAGAATACGTTGTGAGCCACAAAAGATTATTATTCCCCTTATCAGAAGTCTGGACTGCAGGCAACTTGCTGTTATGGCTCATATACACATATTTTAGGTCATAAATACTAAAATTAAAGTTTGCTTAAAGACTTATTAGTTAATAAAAATAAGAGCTTGTGGTTACTGTGAATTGGTAAGCGTATTTTTGAAAATTAACCCGAGCAGACTGAGAAAGACAAAAACCATGTGATTTCACTCATGTGTGCAATCTGAAAAACAAAACAAATGGATAAACAAACAAAAAGTAGAATCAGACCTATAAATACAAAGAACACACTGGTGGTTGCCAGTGGGAAAGTGGATGAGGGGTTGGGCAAAATGGGTGAAGGGGAGCAGAAGATACAGGCTTCCAGGTGTGGAACAAATAAGTAATGGGAATAAAAGCTTCAGCGTAGGGAATATGGTCAATTATATTGTAAGAGCACTGTATGGTGACAGATGGTACCTACACTTGTGGTAAGCATAGTATAACGTATAGAGAAGTTGAATCACTATTTGTAGACCTAAAACTAATGTGACATTGTGTGTCAACCATACTCAAAGAAAGACCTTAAAAAAATCAATGTTACCACATGATTTGAGAGTTTTTATATTCTGATAATACTTATTTATTATCCCACATTTGGAGATGTAACATAAATACTATAGAAACAATTTAATCTTAAAATACATAGAAAATAACAAAATTGGTAACATATATTAGATGTTTTCCATGTGTCACTCTTTGATAATATTCCGATTTGGTTTCATGTCAAATAGCTTGTACACTGAAAACATAAGTTTATATAAGGTAATTTTTTAAGTAAATGTACAGCAACAACTATGCCTGCTGCAAGGCACAGGGGAGCCCAGAAGGAACAGTTGGATTACTCTCAGTTATTCATTATGGTAGCTGTAACTTTTGATAATCACGTTACACCAATTAGGACTGGTATTTACATATTTTAGTTTCCAGAAATCTTCTTGCTTGGGAAGAAGAGACCAACCACTCGGTCACGAATCTGCTTG
>NW_024421801.1:0-2580 GCF_014898765.1 Herpailurus yagouaroundi | reverse complement strand
CCTCCCCCGTTCATGCTCTGTCTCTCTCTGTCCCAAAAATAAATAAACGTTGAAAAAAAAATTTTTTTTTTAAAAAAACAAAGGCACTAATCCCATTCTTGGGGGCTCCACCCTCATGACCTAATCACCACCCACAGACCCCACCTCCTAGCACTCACATTGAGGGCTAGGATTTCAACACATGAGTTTTGGGGAGACATGTTCATTTAATAACACCTACTATCTACCAGGCACTGTTATAGAAGCAGCATTGAAAAAGTAGATAAAATGCTGACCTTATTGAAGCTACACTTTAGCTGAATAACAATAGATTAAATACTAATCAATAAAAATAGTAGATCTGATGTGGTGTGCTATCACAGACAGTCCTTTCCAAGGAAAAACCCCACTGGAACTGGATTTTCAAAAGTAGGGGAGGGTGGCTTAGTCTGTTAAGCGACTAACTTTAGCTCAGGTCATGATCTCACAGTTCATGAGCTTGAGCCCTGCGTTGGGTTCCATACTGAAAGCATAGAGCCTGCTTCAGATCCTCTGTCTCCCTCTTTCTCTCTGCCCTCTCGCCCACTTGTTCTCTCTCTCTCAAAAATAAATAAACATTAAAAATAAATAAATAAAATAAAAATTAGGGGAAAGATAAAGAAAAAAATAACTTCCTATCCTGCAGGCCAGCCCCCTACCTCGGTTTAGCAAAGATTCTCAAGGTTCAAGTGGCTCTGGCAGTAGGAACATGGTCTCCCAGAGGCTTAGAGTTGGTAGCACGGTCAAAATCACTTAGGCAAACTACCTTGCCTTCCAGTTTGTGAATTCCCTCATAGAAAGTTATCTGGGGTATGTATGCTTGAATACCTTCCCAGAAAGAAAACTTAGTATTTCTCAACTCAGTCCACTCCAGAGAAGTTCAGTTTGGATCTGGATCCCTGTTTTTCAAATGATGCTCTGGGAAGCCCTGGGTATCGTTCCACTCTGGGCACTCATATGCTATGCCTTCACTAACCCTTCCCAAATTATGCCTGCAATGGAGCCCCACCTGGAGTTTGCAAGTACCACCTTCTTTCTCCTTCTGCGACTTGTATTTAAGCCCCTTCAATGTTACCCATGGATCTTTGTGTCTCATGGATCTTCAGCAGGATCAGGCATTCTCATTTTACAAGATTCCTTACATATACCCCAAGGTGCCATCTGACAGAACCACGAACCTCTGAACTCATGTGAAGCTGTTTTGTTATCATCTCTTCATTCACCAGAGGAGGGTCCATTTGTAGAAACTCACTGTAGACTAAGAAGTCTTCTTACTAGAATCCTGAGCTTCTGCTCAATAGTGTTGATGCCACCTTCTGGAGTCATGCTCCATCACTTACATCCCTAGGCCTTGAGCAGTGGACCCATTCCTTAGCCTCCTCACCTTGGCAGGATGTTCTTGTAAGGTAGCAGTTCAGGATCTATCAAAAGCTGGAGGACTCTTTTCCTGACAATCTCGGGATGCTCTCTTTCACATGTAGGGAGTTGGACAATCCCACCATAAATTTCTTAGCTTTTCTTTTTCCTGCCTCAGGCACAGAGAACAGACCTAAATGCATTATATCTTTGGCCTTGCCCCAGGGAATGTTCTAGTATCCTAGCTCCTCTGAATCACTGCATCCTAAAGCAGTTAGCTCAGTCTGCAGCTAGCAGTTAAGAGCACTGGCCTTGTGATCAGACATGTTGAGTTGGCATCCTGATTCTGCTACTTGGTAGAGGAGTGCCTTGGGCAAATAATGTTTTCTAAGCCTCAGATTTCTCCTCTGTAAAGTGAGGGTAATAAAGCCTACCTGAAAGGATTGTTAACAGGTATTAAATTGCAACAGCAGATGTAACGTGCTTGGTTCAGAGTGGGTGCGAAATAAATCGATAGCGAATATTTCTTCCTAGGTATTTGTATGCCTGGGAGATCTAACCGCTCCCTCAAGATCTCTCTGCTGGTACATAGGATATTGCCTCTCCTCAACTCTATTTAAGGTACTTTGTCCCATAAACATGTAAGCCTCTAATACCAAATTCCTGTTTTTCCTCCCCAAACAAATCCCCTCAGCACAAGGCAGAGGGACTAATCCCTTCCTTCAGGTTCCCTCATCAACCCCAACAATGTCCTAGTCTCAGGGTGTAGTTATGAATGTCCTCCTAGTATTTGTTTAGGCCCATGCTTACCTGCACCCTCCTGGTCTTTCTTTCCTAAACTGGGAGCCACTTCTGGGACAGACTGCTTGGAAAGTTCACAAAGTTCCTGAGCTAAACTGTCTGAATTCCACCACAGATCATCTCTGGCTCAGAACTGGCCACTTTTTTCCTCCAACTACTTAGAGGAAATGTGTAATTCACAATCACTTGGAATAGAATTCATTGCTCAACCTGGCACCTGGTATCTGGCAGAAAGTGTTGGAATAAATCATTAAATAGCAGTTAAAGTGCCATCTATTAAAGTCCTCTTGGGGCGCCTGGGTGGCGCAGTCGGTTAAGCGTCCGACTTCAGCCAGGTCACGATCTCGCGTTCCGTGAGTTCGAGCCCCGCGTCGGGCTCTGGGCTGATGGCTCGGAGCCTGGAGC
>NW_024421800.1:0-2620 GCF_014898765.1 Herpailurus yagouaroundi | reverse complement strand
CCTCCCCCGTTCATGCTCTGTCTCTCTCTGTCCCAAAAATAAATAAACGTTGAAAAAAAAATTTTTTTTTTAAAAAAACAAAGGCACTAATCCCATTCTTGGGGGCTCCACCCTCATGACCTAATCACCACCCACAGACCCCACCTCCTAGCACTCACATTGAGGGCTAGGATTTCAACACATGAGTTTTGGGGAGACATGTTCATTTAATAACACCTACTATCTACCAGGCACTGTTATAGAAGCAGCATTGAAAAAGTAGATAAAATGCTGACCTTATTGAAGCTACACTTTAGCTGAATAACAATAGATTAAATACTAATCAATAAAAATAGTAGATCTGATGTGGTGTGCTATCACAGACAGTCCTTTCCAAGGAAAAACCCCACTGGAACTGGATTTTCAAAAGTAGGGGAGGGTGGCTTAGTCTGTTAAGCGACTAACTTTAGCTCAGGTCATGATCTCACAGTTCATGAGCTTGAGCCCTGCGTTGGGTTCCATACTGAAAGCATAGAGCCTGCTTCAGATCCTCTGTCTCCCTCTTTCTCTCTGCCCTCTCGCCCACTTGTTCTCTCTCTCTCAAAAATAAATAAACATTAAAAATAAATAAATAAAATAAAAATTAGGGGAAAGATAAAGAAAAAAATAACTTCCTATCCTGCAGGCCAGCCCCCTACCTCGGTTTAGCAAAGATTCTCAAGGTTCAAGTGGCTCTGGCAGTAGGAACATGGTCTCCCAGAGGCTTAGAGTTGGTAGCACGGTCAAAATCACTTAGGCAAACTACCTTGCCTTCCAGTTTGTGAATTCCCTCATAGAAAGTTATCTGGGGTATGTATGCTTGAATACCTTCCCAGAAAGAAAACTTAGTATTTCTCAACTCAGTCCACTCCAGAGAAGTTCAGTTTGGATCTGGATCCCTGTTTTTCAAATGATGCTCTGGGAAGCCCTGGGTATCGTTCCACTCTGGGCACTCATATGCTATGCCTTCACTAACCCTTCCCAAATTATGCCTGCAATGGAGCCCCACCTGGAGTTTGCAAGTACCACCTTCTTTCTCCTTCTGCGACTTGTATTTAAGCCCCTTCAATGTTACCCATGGATCTTTGTGTCTCATGGATCTTCAGCAGGATCAGGCATTCTCATTTTACAAGATTCCTTACATATACCCCAAGGTGCCATCTGACAGAACCACGAACCTCTGAACTCATGTGAAGCTGTTTTGTTATCATCTCTTCATTCACCAGAGGAGGGTCCATTTGTAGAAACTCACTGTAGACTAAGAAGTCTTCTTACTAGAATCCTGAGCTTCTGCTCAATAGTGTTGATGCCACCTTCTGGAGTCATGCTCCATCACTTACATCCCTAGGCCTTGAGCAGTGGACCCATTCCTTAGCCTCCTCACCTTGGCAGGATGTTCTTGTAAGGTAGCAGTTCAGGATCTATCAAAAGCTGGAGGACTCTTTTCCTGACAATCTCGGGATGCTCTCTTTCACATGTAGGGAGTTGGACAATCCCACCATAAATTTCTTAGCTTTTCTTTTTCCTGCCTCAGGCACAGAGAACAGACCTAAATGCATTATATCTTTGGCCTTGCCCCAGGGAATGTTCTAGTATCCTAGCTCCTCTGAATCACTGCATCCTAAAGCAGTTAGCTCAGTCTGCAGCTAGCAGTTAAGAGCACTGGCCTTGTGATCAGACATGTTGAGTTGGCATCCTGATTCTGCTACTTGGTAGAGGAGTGCCTTGGGCAAATAATGTTTTCTAAGCCTCAGATTTCTCCTCTGTAAAGTGAGGGTAATAAAGCCTACCTGAAAGGATTGTTAACAGGTATTAAATTGCAACAGCAGATGTAACGTGCTTGGTTCAGAGTGGGTGCGAAATAAATCGATAGCGAATATTTCTTCCTAGGTATTTGTATGCCTGGGAGATCTAACCGCTCCCTCAAGATCTCTCTGCTGGTACATAGGATATTGCCTCTCCTCAACTCTATTTAAGGTACTTTGTCCCATAAACATGTAAGCCTCTAATACCAAATTCCTGTTTTTCCTCCCCAAACAAATCCCCTCAGCACAAGGCAGAGGGACTAATCCCTTCCTTCAGGTTCCCTCATCAACCCCAACAATGTCCTAGTCTCAGGGTGTAGTTATGAATGTCCTCCTAGTATTTGTTTAGGCCCATGCTTACCTGCACCCTCCTGGTCTTTCTTTCCTAAACTGGGAGCCACTTCTGGGACAGACTGCTTGGAAAGTTCACAAAGTTCCTGAGCTAAACTGTCTGAATTCCACCACAGATCATCTCTGGCTCAGAACTGGCCACTTTTTTCCTCCAACTACTTAGAGGAAATGTGTAATTCACAATCACTTGGAATAGAATTCATTGCTCAACCTGGCACCTGGTATCTGGCAGAAAGTGTTGGAATAAATCATTAAATAGCAGTTAAAGTGCCATCTATTAAAGTCCTCTTGGGGCGCCTGGGTGGCGCAGTCGGTTAAGCGTCCGACTTCAGCCAGGTCACGATCTCGCGTTCCGTGAGTTCGAGCCCCGCGTCGGGCTCTGGGCTGATGGCTCGGAGCCTGGAGCCTGTTTCCGATTCTGTGTCTCCCTCTCTCTCTGCCCCTCC
>NW_024421799.1:0-1117 GCF_014898765.1 Herpailurus yagouaroundi | reverse complement strand
TTCTAAATTCACTTTCTGTTATATTATTTAAATCCTTTTTGATCAGCTCATTAGCTGTTGTTATTTCCTGGAGATTCTTCTGAGGGGAATTCTTCCGCTTGGTCATTTTGGATAGTCCCTGGCGTGGTGAGGACCTGCAGGGCACTTCCCCTGTGCTGTGTTGTATAACTGGAGTTGGTGGGCGGAGCCGCAGTCAGACCTGATGTCTGCCCCCAGCCCACCGCTGGGGCCACAGTCAGACTGGTGCGTGCCTTCTCTTCCCCTCTCCTAGGGGCGGGATTCACTGTGGGGTGGGGTGGCCTGTCTGGGCTACTTGCACACTGCCAGGCTTGTGATGCTGTGGATCTGGCGTCTTAGCTGGGGTGGGTAGGCAAGGTGCACAGGGGCAGGAGGGGCAGGCTTAGCTTGCTTCTCCTTAGGTGATCCACTTCAGGAGGGGCCCTGTGGCAGCAGGAGGGAGTCAGATCCGCTGCCGGAGGTTTGGCTCCGCAGAAGCGCAGAGTTGGGTGTTTGCGCGGAGCGAGCAAGTTCCCTGGCAGGAACTGGTTCTCTTTGGGATTTTGGCTGGGGGATGGGCGGGGAAGATGGCGCTGGCGAGCGCCTTTGTTCCCCACCAAACTGAGCTCTGTCGTCCGGGGGCTCAGCAGCTTTCCTTCCCTTTGTCCTCCAGCCTTCCCGCTTTCTGAGCAGAGCTGTTAACTTATGACCTCCCAGCCGCTAAGTCGCGCTTGCTGTCGGAACACAGTCCGTCAGGCCCCTCCGCTTTTTGCAAGCCAGACTCCGGGGCTCTGCTTGGCTGGCGAGCCGCCCCTCCGCCCCGGCTCCCTCCCGCCAGTCCGTGGAGCGCGCACCGCCTCGCCGCCCTTCCTACCCTCTTCGGTGGGCCTCTCGTCTGCGCTTGGCTCTGGCGACTCCGTTCTGCTAATCCTCTGGTGGTTTTCTGGGTTATTTAGGCAGGTGTAGGTGGAATCTAAGTGATCAGCAGGACGCGCGGTGAGCCCAGCGTCCTCCTACGCCGCCATCTTCCCTCTCTCTGCCTCTTGGATTTCAATGCCTTTTTCCTTCCCCAGTTCAGGGAAGTTCTCAGCTATTATTTCTTCAAGTACCCCTTCAGCAC
>NW_024421798.1:0-4548 GCF_014898765.1 Herpailurus yagouaroundi | reverse complement strand
CGCGGGGCGCGCCTGCCCGGGCTGCGCTCATTGGCTGGCGCGGGGCCCGACTCGGCCGGACGGCAGGGGGCGCCAGCGAGCGGCCAGCGCCAGCCTGGCGCGGTGGGGGCTTTGCTCCAGGCTTTGTAGAGGGTTCGGGTGTCTTCCTCCCATCCGCCTCTTCAAGGCCATGGCAGTGGTATCCTAGACCCCAGCTAGTGGGGGTCGGTTTGCTGAGGTGGCTCGATGCCCGTTCTTCCAACACGTGAGCTCAGTGACACCCTTCAGGGTCCCCGAGCGCCCCTATCCCCAGGCTGTGCTCTCCTGAGGATCGGAAGGGAGTAGTCAGTTTGTGCCACCTACCCTGATCTAGGCTTGGCACTCCCCGGACGTGTATTAACTTGGGTGGAACCAGTGAAACAATGGGCGGTTAGTCGTGGAAAGAAAGGCCTCTCCTAGCCCAGGGCGGAAAGAGATGTGCACACAAGGGGGTCCTTCCTCACATGTTCTCGAGAATTCCCACCCAATAGCCCTTCTGCTCCCCTCAGACTTGGTTCTCCCAACCCCCTTTCTTTACACAAATAGCCATCGACTGCCACTGAGTGCCGATCGATCGCAGAAGGAGTAAATACAAAGGGGCAGAGTTTGCAGGGCTGGGTAGGAGAGTTCCAGGCGCAAGCTCCTTCCTCCAGGGTGGCGGCTGCTGCACCCCAGGTCAGGGACTCACAGAGGCAGGCCTCTCCTATCTGAGACCTTGCGTGAACGGCTGTCTCTCTCCCCCGCTGTCCTGGGTCACAATGACACATCCAGTGCTGTAAACTGTGCCAGACACAAGACTCATGAGGCAAATAGTCGTTGAGTTGATAAATAAAGCGAATGGCTGGGCAAGACCTGAGTTTCCAGCCTAGTTAGGGACAGCGACCAAATCATCACACAAGTACACATACAATGGAAAACCTTGTTAAAGGACCCAAGGAAGCATGGAGAGAGTGGATGAGGCTTTCAGGGACATCAGGGTTAGTCTGGGGATCATGGTGGGCTTCCCTGAGGAAGTAAGACTGGAAGATGAGTCAGTAATAGGCAGAGTAGAGTTCAGGGGGAGCTACCCATCACTTGGTGGAGGGGAAGGGGAGAGAAGGCCTCTGTGGCCGCAGAGTGGGGGTGAGAGATGCGGGGGTGATAAGGCTGGTCAGACCCCACAGCATGGGGCAGGGGAGGAGCTTCCGGTGGGGTGGTAAGAAGGGGCAGGAACTCCAGCTGCTGACGAGTCCCTTGGGCTAGTAGGTGGTGTGATGGGCACGATGAGGCGGAACATCAGAGCTTGGCGAGGGGAAAAGGGAGGGAGGGGCCACCGCTACGTCCTTTCCTGGGAAGAAGACTTCCCTTTGGGGACGGGTGGGGGTGCACCACCCTCTGCCCCCATCCCTCTCCTAGGGCCCTCCCGCAAGACCTTCCCTGTGTGTCCAGGAGGAAGTAATGGTCAGACTGGGAAGAGAGAAGCTCTGGACAAGTCTCAGCAATTCCCCCTTCTGCTCCACCTCCTGGTGTCTGTTCCTCTAATTTTGTTCACACAGGACTCTCCCCCTAGCTCAGTCCACTTTCCCTTCCTACCTCCACGCTTTTCCCGATTCTGTCAGAGCCAGAGGCCCTCTCCTGGCCCCCCAAAAAGGATAAGACACTGGGGGCTTAGAGGCATACAAGACCCACCTCGCAGGCCAGGGACAATCCCCCCTTCTTCATCTTGTTCCAATCCCTGTGCCACTGAGTCCTTTTAAGGCAAGACTGAGGAACATATCTCAGCTAATGGCTTACATTCTTAACATGGGCAGAGCTCCCACATATATATAAAAGGGAGAAACAAATGACTAATGGGAACAATGGACAAAGGATATTAACAGGAAATTAACAGAAATGGAGAAATGACCGGGCGCCTGGATGGCTCAGTTTGTTGAGCCACCAACTCTTTATTTCAGCTCAGGTCATGATCTCACGTTGCATGGGATTAAGCTCCATGTCAGGCTTTGCTCTGATGGCAAGGATCCTGCTTGGGATTCTCTGTCTCCCCCTCTCTCTCCTCCTCCTCCACCCACACCCACAGCCACACCCAAACCCCCCCCCCCCCACACACACACTCTTTCTCTCTCACTCTCTGTCTCAAAATAAATAAATAGGCATTTAAAAAAAAGAAATGGAGAAATGACCAATAAATCTGTGACATAAGAAAGAGCTGGATACGCTGCTGGAAGAGATGTAGTGGAGACACAGTTCCATGAGAAAAGCAGGTTGCAGAAAAATATCTAGGGTATGATGATACTTTTAACCAAAAAGAAGAATGTAGTCATAGATGTAGCTGTGTCCCCTCAGCACAGGATAGAAGCCAGTGGGCTCAGTCCCAAACTGATAACTGTGTTACTTCTGCAGAGGTGTGGGACAGGGCACAGCGACTCTCTTTCCCAACTTTGAATAACACAAAAATGGTGTATGTGGGTGTGCATGTGCACGTGGCTTGTGTGTGAAAGCATGGGCGAATTTTAGTTTATTTGTTTATAGTAGGCTCCATGCCCAGCACAGAGCCCAACAGGGGGCTTGAACTCACAACCACGACACTGAGATCAAGACCTGAGTTGAGATAAAGAGTTCGACGCTCAATCTACTGAGCTACCCAGGTGCCCCCTGAGTTTACTTCTTAAGTGTTTTCTATATTTAAGTAAAAGTGAATTGGGCTCTGGGGCGAAGAAAGGGTGTGTAGTGCAGGAGGAGAGGCAACCCCCACTGTCCAGAGTGGGGAGCAAGGGGCTGTGTCACTGTCCTGAGACAACCCAGGACTGCGCGCTGCCCTGAGCTCAGACTGGGCTGGAGGCCCTGGTGGGGTCCCTAAGACGGTTGCAGAGCCCAGGTGGGGTGTGTGAAGTTGAGCCCAGGGCTTCAGCACTGCCGCCAGGGGACTTTCCAAATATTGTTCACAGCACCGAGGCAGAACTTCTGGGAGGCCCCAGGAGCCTTGGGCGTTTGAATAGGGGAAGCAGTGAGCTGGGGCACACCTGGCTGCACAAACAGTGAGCTGTTAGTGTGCCTCACAACCTGCAGGCCAAGGGAGCAAGGCGCTCTGCTAAAGGGCTTCCCCAAGGGCACCCTGACCATTCCCCCAGCTCATTGCCCCACTCTTCTTCCCCGACTCTACCCCACCCCTGCCGTCCCCCGTCCCCCGGAGGGTTACTGTGACCCAGGAAGGGTGGGAGGGGCTGCAACCCCCTTTCCAGCCCACCTTCCCTCTGATAGGAAGGAGGTGGGAATCTCCAAGAAACTGTCCAGCACCCGCATTTGCACCAGGAGTGTTGTGTTTTTGTGGTTTGTTTTGGTCTAGACTGTTTAATGGGTGTTAGACTTCAAAAGAAGGTGGCAATCTTAAGACTCCCCTACATCTTACCCCAGAGAGGGACCCTTGAAAGTCTGGCCCTTCCCAGGCCTGAACACGGTTCAGCACATTGCTGGAAGCATCAGCCTTACTCCCCTGCCCTCTCCCTCCAAAGTCAGAGAGGTCCCTGGTACCAGTGGAGGAGAATCATCGCTCCCCCGCCCCCCCCCCCCCCGGTCACCCCCCCCCCCGACACGACACACGAAGGCCAGCGACAAAGAAGACAGAGGCGGACAGAGGCTGCAGCCCACTCAGACTTTATTCAAAGATCAGGAAGTTCGGGTGCCCGGAGCCCAAGAGGCCCCGGGCCCTCAGGACGATCGCCCCGGCTTCACTCAACGGTATTTGGAGGTCAGCACGGTGCTCACAGCGCTGAAGAACTTGTCCAGGGAGGCGTGGACGGCGGGGGTGAATTCCGCGGGGTGGTGGCAGGCCAGGGTCACCAGCAGGCAGTGGCTCAGGAACTGCGGGGAGGGGGGACGTCAGGGGGCGTCGGGGGACGCGGCTGCCCGCACTCCGCACTCCACCTTCTGGAACCCAAGGGACTCTGCCCTCCTGCCAGCAGGGTCCGGGCGAGCCCTCCACCGCAGGGGTCCCCCAGCCCGGTGCTCACCTTGAAGTTGACGGGGTCCACGCGCAGCTTGTACGCGTGCAGGTCGCTCAGAGCCGACAGGGCGTTAGGCAGGTCGTCCATGTGGGCCACGGCCTGCGTCAGCGCGTCGGCCACCTTCTGGCCGTGGGCCTTGACCTGGGCGGAGCCGTGGCTCAGGTCGAAGTGGGGGAAGTAGGTCTTGGTGGTGGGGAAGGAGCAGAAGGTCCTGCCGGGAGGAAGAGGTGGGCGAGCCACGGTTAGGCGGGGCGGCGCAGGACAAGGACCGCGAGGGGTCGCGGAGCCCCGGGTGCCGGGTGCCCACGGGGGCAAGTTGGGTGCTCACCTCTCCAGGGCTTCTGCGCCATATTCGCCAGCATGGGACCCGATCTTACCCCAGCAGGCCTTGACGTTGCTCTTGTCGGCGGCAGACAGCACCATGGTGGGTTCTCTCTGAGTCTGTGTCGGGACCAGAAGGTGCGGGGCCGCGAGGGCGCGGAGCCTTTATGCCCCGGGCGCGCGGGGCGCGCCTGCCCGGGCTGCGCTCATTGGCTGGCGCGGGGCC
>NW_024421797.1:2540-5999 GCF_014898765.1 Herpailurus yagouaroundi | reverse complement strand
ATTTGCCTTTATCCAGGAACTGTGACCTTAAAATTTGTTCTCATTATAAGATGAGTGAGGGCCTGTTCTGGGTTTTCAGATTGCTTACTTGCTGAAGAGAGGAAATACTTGTTCATCTGTAAACAACAGAACACTGGAGCTGTCATTGTCTGGCTTCTGCTTGGCTCAGCCAAACATTCCATGCTGCCTGGCTGGATATTGTGGGTGCCTTTCAAATGCCTCATGCTGAACTGCTGCCAGAATATTTGGCCCACTCTTGGCCATGACACAAGCTCCCTAATGGGAAAGACGTTCGTAAACGACTTGTATATCTAACAAGCAGCTTTACGGACACTTGCTATAGAGTTGGTTAGCGATCACAGACCCTGAAGCCTCTGCAGAGATAGTCCCTGAAATACAGAAGACAGTCGTGCTGCATTACCGCCTCTTCTGGCCCAGGGACGGGGCCCACAAAGAGCTCCCATCCCATCTAACTGACCTTTGCTGCATCTACCGTGCGTTTGTATGGCGAGTGCCACAGAGCCTTCCGGCCCTAGAAGGTTCTCCGTCTGCCTTGGGGGCATCGTGAGTGCTCTGGGGTGGAAGGCGGCTAACCCGGATCTGTGGTGCTCCCATAGAACTTCCTAAGGCTAGACGCTGGTCTAGCTGGGGCTTGGAGAGACAGGGCTTCCCAGGCAGGAGGACCAGTGCATGGGAAGTGTTGACAATCAGTAACCCTTCCTGGTCAAGTCACAGCACAAGCCAAGAGGGCAAAGGCAGTTCACAAGCCAGACAGCACAAAGGCGCAGTGAATATGTGACGAGATACAGAATATTCTGTTCTGTATGATTCTTACCTTTAAGATAATCTAACGGAGGGTGCTTGGGTGGCTCAGTCGGTTAAGTGTCCGAATTTGGCTCAGGTCAGGATCTCATGGTTTGTGAGTTCAAGCCCCACGTCAGGCTCTGTGCGGACAGCTCGCAGCCTGGAGCCTGCTTCGGATTCTGTGTCTCCCTCTCTCTCTGCCCCTCCCTGCTTGCACTCTGTGTCTCTCTCTCAGAAATAAACATTAAAAAGAAAAAAATTTTTAAGATAATCTAATGGAGCGTGAATTAGGGCAAGAGGGCCCTAGCAGAGAGACATGAATGTACTGTACTCCCACCCAGACTTTAAGAGCAAAAAATCCTAGTGATACAGTGGTGGGTAATCTTTCAGTTTCTTTTAAGCCATCCATTTTACAGATCCTTTCAGTTTCTGTGACTGGTGAAGCTAGATGGTAAAGTCAATCTATAATCAGAGCTTTTCCCCAAGTTTTCCCTACATGTTTTCTTCATTTAAAAAGCTCCTCTGAGGTGCCTGGGTGGCTCAGTCAGTCGAGCATCCAACTCTTAATTTCAACTCAGGTCATGATCCCAGGGTCATGGGATCAAGCCCCTCATTGGGCTCTGCACTGACAGTGTGGAGCCTGCTTAGGAATCTCTCTCTCCCTTTCTCTCTGCTCCTCTCCCACACGGGGGCTCATTCTCGCTCTCTTTCTCTCTCAAATTAAAACAAAAAAAAAAACAAAACAGAACAAAAACTTATCTGTTCCCTCGAAGCCTCTCCTCTGCTCTCTGAAATGCATTTCTCTCTCTCTCTCTCTCTTATTGTTTAATGTGCCAGGACACTTTCCTCCTCTTGTTTTATTTATTTAAGTGTGCAGATGCCCTTGATTAAAATAACGTCCCCTTTGTAAAACTGTCACGCTAGTGACGCTGAGTAACGGCAGAAGGACATACTCTTCTGAGTGACGGGTGGCATGCGTTTGGCTGTGCTAAGTTTTGGGCAAATGGAAGTGGCCCTCACTCTTCCTCATTCCCTCGCAGAGACAAAACTGTAGTACCAAGTTACTCTCAAGATTCTCCTATAAAACCAAAGTTAGGACTTTAAGACATGCAGTTAAAAACTAAACAAAAATTTTACTTAGTTTAAAATGATTTCTTAAGTGCACCAACTACCTTTTAGACCTGAAGCAGAAATCAAGAGTTGGGCGCTTAACCTACGGAGCCACCCAGGCGCCCAAGCCCCTGCTAGAATTTTAATGCTTTCTTTGTCCATTAAAAGAACAATTAGGGTGAGACTTTTGTAATTTAAGTTTTCTTTGCTCTCCGACTCAGCAAACTGTTCCTAGAGAAAGAGCCTTTGCAGGATAAGGAGGCGCCTTTTCTGCAAATACTGTAGTTTTCCTGCCCCCTTGAAATGTTGATGATCTGCCTGAACTGTTGTTTGACTTCATTCTTCCCTGTGATCAGAGTTTCCACCTGGATGGAAAGCCCATGTTCAGGTGGAGGACAGGGGTGGCGGCCACGGTGGCCTTGAACAGACACGCCCACAGTGGCTCCCTGGAGCCACGAGAGTGACGTGTGGGAGAAACCAGACATGTTCAGGTCACTCCAGGCTGTCCTAGAGTACCTTCTTCCTTGATGTGTCTCACATTGATACATTTTCTTTTTTATCTCTCACATTTCTCTTCGTTGCTTTGCTTTTTACTTGAAATTAAATTAAAAAGTAGGATTGTAGGGGCGCCTGGGTGGCGCAGTTGGTTAAGCGTCCGACTTCAGCCAGGTCACGATCTCGCGGTCCGTGAGTTCGAGCCCCGCGTCGGGCTCTGGGCTGATGGCTCGGAGCCTGGAGCCTGTTTCCGATTCTGTGTCTCCCTCTCTCTCTGCCCCTCGCCCGTTCATGCTCTGTCTCTCTCTGTCCCAAAAATAAATAAACATTGAAAAAAAAAATTAAAAAAAAAAAAAAAGTAGGATTGTAGTTACCATTGATAACTCAGAATTTATGGGAGAAAATGCCAGTCAATGACAGTCTCAAAAATACTGTGAGTCATTTTCTGTTTTCCGTCCTCAGGATCACCAACTTGTTAGAAGTAGCAGAAAAGAATATTGGATGCAAATGAGATAAAGATGCAGATCTCTTTTTGTGTTTTTAATGTCTATTTATTTTTGAAAGAGAGAGACAAAGTGTGGACAGGGGAGGGGCAGAGAGAGAGGGAGACAGACTCCGGAGCAGGCTCCAGGCTCTGAGCTGTCAGCACAGAGCCTCCGACGCGGGGCTTGAATCCACGAACCGTGAGATCATGACCTGAGCCGAAGTCGGACGCTTAACCGACTGAGCCACCCAGGTGCCCAACAGCTTTTATTTTAGATAAAAGGGTCTTAATTCCATTTTGGTAGCTGGAAAGTGTTCATTTCATTTCTCTCTCTCACACATACGCACACAAACATGGAATGTTTTCCTTTTGAATTTATTGAATTGGTGCTAACGTATGTTAACAGTCCCCAAGGACTTCCCTTCTGCTTCTCACATTTAATTTCACTAGCGTATAGATGAACATTTTGACCCCAGGTGGGACTTGGCAGAGGCCTCTGCTAAGTGGGTGTGGTTATTTAAAACCCATCAGTCTGTGCTAGCAAATGAGAAAGAGAGGGGGGGGGG
>NW_024421797.1:0-2440 GCF_014898765.1 Herpailurus yagouaroundi | reverse complement strand
CCCAAGCAGGCTCCATGCTGTCAGCACATAGCCCAACACTGGGCTCAGACTCACAAACCGTGAGATCATGACCTGAGCCGAAATCAAGACTTGGACACTCAAATGACTGACCACCCAGGCACCCCTCTTACTCTCTCTTTGTGGGGAATTTAACAACAGAAGTCGCATTTTGAAAAAGGGAAAAAAAAACCTGGAGTTCATAGACATACATAGTTTGGGGAGAAATCTTGGGCGCTTTATTTTTCAGTCTGTTCAGATCAGGGTGGCACTTTGAGCCACTTCTCCTACTTAGGTCGTGACCAGGTGTCCCACAGTGCCCCAGACTCCGAGCTGGGAGGGAGGAGGTTTGTCCTTCTAAGTGGGCCCCTCGGCTCCAGCGTTGTCCTCGGCGCTCCATAGGTGACACGCAGACCCCGCCCGGCACTGCCTGCCGGTGCTTCGAGACTTCTCTGCTGACCCTGCTCCTAAAGGCAGGCCAGAGTGAGTACAGGCTCTGCGGAGTCCGGAAGCTTCTCTGCTTCCAGCAGAGAAGAATCTTGTATTCCCAGATCCTCCACCAATCTCTGTTCGCCCTGCAGGTTCTCCAGGTGGCGGAGGGCTGAAGGCACGTCTGTGTCAGGGAAGGGTGCAGTAAGACGAGGCTGAAAACCAGGTGGGGCATCCGGTTGGGGTAAGACTGCATCGAGAAACACTGTGTTCTTTCCTTTGAAAGTTTTCTCCTTCTGCACAAGAAAGACTGCGAAGTATACAGAAGTCATAGGAAAGTGCAAAGTGCTCACTCTGGGAGCCCACCCATACGTCATGTTAGGATTACACTGGGATTGAGAAACCTTTTGGCTATTGGCTTATGCCTGATTTTAATCTTCCAGAGTGCACACACTCTTTCTTTCTTTTCTTTTCCACACCCCCTTTCTGAAGCAAGCCTTCGTGTGCTGGGTGGAGGATACAGGATACTCAGCAGCGAAAACTCGCGTCCTTTGGGCACTTACACTGTCACTGTGTTGTTGGGCTTTCATGGCCCTTACGAACTCCAGCATTTGCTTTGTGCTCTGCGTGTTTGGGGGAACCTCTGTAAGCGAGTTAGGCTGAAGAGCTACACGTATCTTCCTCTGCCACTGTGGGAAGGGAGAGGGTTGCTTGCGGTGGTTTTCAGAAAGCTGGGCATTATTTTGTTTTGTTTCTGTTTTTGTTTTTGTTTTTTTAGGGCATTGTCTTGAAATAGAGAACTGTGGCAGGTCAGAGATTCCGCTGTTGGATCAGAGGCACCGCAGAACTCCACTGCTGTTGACATTCCACCAAAACCAAACCAAACAAAGCACAGAGACTTCCCTGGCCTTAGAACAAAAGAGCTCCGTGTAAGGGAGCTTAGAGGCGTCACCACGGCCGCCTGTGGGGAAGCTGGCTCTTCCTCTTGGCGTGTATGATGCTCTGACCCCCGCCCTCTTGCCAAAGGCTTTCTTTTTTTAACTGTTTGTTTTGAACTAATTATAGACGCACAAAATGTTACAAAAATCATGCAGAGTCGTCCTCATGCCCTCCAAAGGTCTTACATAACTGAACAGTTATCAAAAGCAGGAAATTGACCTTGGCACAAAGCACTTAGCTAGGGTGCAGACCTCACGCCCTCCCATCTCACCAGTTTTTACATGCACTCATTTGTATGTGTGTCTGGGCGAATTTTTATCACCAGTAGGTATTTGTGCAGCCAGCAGGACAATCCAGATATAGAACTGACCCATCAGGACAAAAGACTCCCAGACCACTGCTCCATACCTGCTCCCCCATCCCTTCGTAGTCAGCCAATTTCTGCACGAGGCGGCTGTGCCTGTGCTGTGCCCTAGAGACCCCAGCTCAGCTCCAGGGTTCTAGAGGCGAAGAGCTGCTGGATGTAATTTAATGTCATTTCCTGAAAGAGTCGATAGTGGGGTTATCCTCTCTCCATCTGTCCACCTCAGCTGTTTTTAGGTAAATAAACTTACATTATTGGGTTGGGTATGTGGTCCCTACTTAGTTTTCTCTCAAAGAATGGAAACCTTCAGAGAAGGATCACAGTATCTTTTGTTAATGAAGTGGTTTGTTTTTTTTTTTTAAGTTTATTTATGTAGAGAGAATGTGTGTGTCTCCAAGCGGGGGAGGGGCAGAGAGGGAGTGGAGGGGTGCCGGGAGAGAAAGAGAATCCCAAGCTGACTCAGCACTATCAGCACAGAGCCCGACATGGGGCTCTATCTCATGAACCATGAGATCATGACCTGAGCCGAATTCAACAGTGGGACACTTAACCCACTGAACCACCCAGGTGCTCTTGTTATAAAGTGTCTTTAATTTCACTGGGACAAAGTCTTGGAACTCTATTAATGATTAAGAAAAGAAGAAGAGGGGCGCCTGGGTGGCGCAGTCAGTTAAGCCACCGACTTCAGCCAGGTCACGATCTCGCGGTCCG